>NC_090386.1:30379115-30464634 GCF_036365525.1 Heterodontus francisci | reverse complement strand
AGTATGTTACTATTACCTGACAGCAGCCTGGTCAGCACAGAGCATAATAATTTCAGCAAGCCACTACTAACATGACACGTTACAGTGAAAATGTACGATGGAAAGTAGGAGGAACCTACAGCCTGAGTGGCATCAGTAGCTTTCAGCGATCACGCTAATTGCTAATCCTATATTACAAACAGCAGCTTAGGTGAACTCCCGCGTCAAGTTCTCCAGCTTTCATTATGTTTGAAATGATCAGAACATACTAATGAAACTTTTAGTATGATGCTTAAAAATGTAATTCTTGGCAATCAAAAATCTAAACAGAATAGTCAAAGAAAAAAACAATATGTAAAGGTAACACAAGCTGCTTTCAGGTATCAGAGTTGCAGGCTAACCAGGCATTGTTTATGTTCAGACTAGCAACTGAAATCCGACTCTGAAAACTTAAGAGGCATCACAGCCTGCTGATGAAACTACCTTATTATCATTGCACGTTAGGTTTGGCAGCAAGAGTGAAAATGTGTATTTAAAAAGAAAAGCTCAGCAGGACATTGGCATGTCTGCAATTAAAAATAAAGCTTTCTCTTTTTGAACTTTTTAAATAAAGATTTTGATTCTGTGGAAATTGTTATTGCTCACATGGAGTGGCATTTATTTGTGTTACTGCTGAAAACTGGACAATGAAGTTTGCCATAATTTATAATAGTTGTAACTTACTATTTAAAGTGTTTGGAATAAGAAAACCCAATGAATCAATGATTTTTTCATTTATTTTGTAATAGACATCCATCAGCCCTACGACTAATCTCTGCGTCCCTACATTTCTGGCTTCTTGTGCATTCCGAGTTTAATCACTCCGTCATTAATGGCCGTGCCTTCAGTTACGAAGACCCTAAACTCTTGAATTCCCTCCCTCAACTTCTGTCTCTCTCTTTAAGACCTTCCTCCTTGACCAAACTTTCGGCCATCTGTATAAATATCTTATATGGTTTGGTGTCAACTTAGTTTAATAACGCGCTTGTGAACTACCTCGGGATGTTTTACCATATTTAAAGGCACTATACAAATGCAAGAAATTGTTCCATGCGCTAAATGTTTGATGCTTTATAAAAAGAGAACCCTTTAATTCTATTTTTTAATTTTATTTTTTGCTGACTGTTTTTAATTGTGCGAAATACTAGTTATTATTTGAGAAGACTCCTTTGGAAATGCAGTATTCTGATGAGCTACACACTCCAAACTTCTCTGAGCGAGCCCCTGATAACCTATTAGATAAAGGTGCAGTGTGAAGTCATCTGGATCTGCATCGGGCTTAGAAGTATGATGGCTTCTGTAGTTGAACAGCCTGCTAACACTCATTGTGTAGGTTTATTCATAAAGACTGGCTACTTGGTTGTGCTATGAGAATCCAAGCTAGAGTCAGTACCTCCAGATGAGGATGGGGAATTATTTAGAAAGAACCGGAACCTGTCAGGCCTGATTGAGGATTGCCTTACAATACAGTCCCGTTTGTGGCAGGATGGACAGTAACCATTTCAGCTTGGGAAGCAAGTTTGAAAGCGGCAACCAACACGGGTAGCGGACAAATCGCAACTGAAATTGTAATTAAACAATAACAGTGGACAGGCAATCTTTATTGTGCTAAGAACTGACACATAGCAAGCAGATAGAAAGATGAGACTTTCAGATCAAACTCCATTTCTAGACACGACAGAGGGTTGTCTATCATTACTTCGCATCCACATTTGTGCCCAAATACATATTTTGTTTATGTACATACCTGAAAGTAATTTCTTAATATAATGTCAGAGCGAGTTTAATAAAAGAAAAAGGAGAGGATTCGAAAAAGTGATTCCTTACAGCGCTGGCCGCCAATGATGTCAACAGTCTGCGCCGCGATGGCAATTTGCGCAGACGGTCTCCTGCAATCTACGCATTCGCTGCGTTCCGGCTTGCCAGGAACTGGTTAGCGCATGCGCCTGGTCGGTCTGTGCACGCGCTTTATACAACGCCAACGGGGGGGGGGGGAGAGCAGGAGGGGGGGAGAGGAGGAGGAGAGGGGGGGGGAGGGAGGGGGAGAGAGGGGGGAGGAGGAGAGGGAGGAGGGGGAGGGAGGAGGAGGAGGAGAGGGGGGGAGGGAGGAGGAGAGGGGGGAGGGGAGAGGGAGAGGGGGAGGAGGAGAGGAGGGGGGAAGGGAGGAGGGGAGAGGAGGAGGAGGGGGAGGGGAGAGGAGGAGGAGGGGGGAGGGGGAGAGGAGGAGGAGGGGGAGAGGAGGAGGAGGGGGGAAGGGAGGAGGGGGGGAGGGGGGAAGGGAGGAGGGGGGAGAGGAGGAGGGGGGGAGGAGAGGGGAGAGGAGGAGGGGAGGAGGGGGGGGAGTGGGGAGAGGAGGAGGAGGAGAGGGGGGAGAGGGGGAGGGGGAGAGGAGGAGGAGGAGGAGGGGGGGTGGGGGAGGAGAGGAGGAGGAGGAGGGGGGTGGGGGAGAGGAGGAGGAGGAGGGGGGTGGGGGGAGAGGAGGAGGAGGAGGGGGGAGGAGGAGGGGGAGGAGGAGGGGGGTGGGGGAGAGGAGGAGGAGGAGGAGGGGGGTGGGGGAGAGGAGGAGGAGGAGGGGGTGGGGGAGAGGAGGAGGAGGAGGGGGGTGGGGGAGAGGAGGAGGAGGAGGGGGTGGGGGAGAGGAGGAGGAGGGGGTGGGGGAGAGGAGGAGGGGGTGGGGGGAGAGGAGGAGGAGGAGGGGGGGGAGGAGGAGGAGGAGGGGGGGGAGGAGGAGGGGGTGGGGGGAGGAGAGGGGGGAGGAGGAGGGGGTGGGGAGAGGGGGAGAGGAGGAGGGGAGGAGGAGGGGAGGAGGGGGAGGGGGAGAGGAGGAGGGGGGAGAGGAGGAGGGGGAGTGGGAGAGGAGGAGGGGGGAGAGGAGGAGGGGGGAGAGGAGGAGGGGGAGGGGGGGAGGAGGAGGGGGTGGGGGAGAGGAGGAGGAGGGGAGGGGGGAGAGGAGGAGGGGGGAGAGGAGGAGGGGGGAGAGGAGGAGGAGGGAGGGGGGGAGAGGAGGAGGAGGGAGGGGGGTGGAGGAGGGGGGGAGGAGGAGGGGGGGAGGAGGAGGGGGAGGGGGGGAGGAGGAGGGGGAGGGGGGGAGGAGGAGGGGGGAGGGGGAGAGGAGGAGGGGGGGAGAAGAGGAGGAGGAGGGGGGAGAGGAGGAGGAGGGGGGGAGAGGGGGAGGGGGGAGAGGAGGAGGAGGGGGGGGAGGGGGGGAGGGGGGGAGAGGAGGAGGAGGGGGGAGAGGGGGAGGGGGGAGAGGAGGAGGAGGTGGGGGGGGAGAGGGGGAGGGGGGGAGAGGAGGAGGGGGGGAGAGGAGGAGGGGGGGGAGGAGAGGAGGAGGGGGGAGGAGGAGGAGGGGGGAGTGGAGGAGGAGGAGGGGGGGAGGGGGAGAGGAGGAGGAGGGGGGAGGGGGAGAGGAGGAGGAGGGGGGAGAGGAGGGGGGAGGGGAGGAGGAGGAGGGGGGGAGGAGGAGGGGGGAGGGTGGAGGGAGGGGGAGGGGGGAGGGGGGAGAGGAGGAGGGGGGAGGAGGAGGAGTGGGGGAGAGGAGGGGGGGGTGAGAGGAGGAGGAGGAGGGGGGGAGAGGAGGGGGGGGGAGAGGAGGTGGAGGAGGGAGGGAGTGGAGGAGGGGGGGAGAGGAGGAGGAGGACTGGAGGGGGGGGAGTGGAGGAGGAGGAGGGGGGGAGAGGAGGACTGGAGGGGGGGAGAGGAGGAGGGGGGGGAGAGGAGGAGGAGGAGGGGGGGGGAGAGGAGGAGGAGGAGGAGGAGGGGAGAGGAGGAGGGAGGAGGGGGGGGAGGAGGAGGAGGAGGAGGGGGGGAGAGGAGGAGGAGGAGGGAGGAGAGGAGGAGTGGGAGGGGGGGAGAGGAGGGAGTGGAGGGGGGAGAGGAGGGGGGGGAGAGGAGGGGGGAGTGGAGGAGGGGGGGGAGAGGAGGAGGAGGGGGGGAGAGGAGGTGGAGGGGGGGGAGGAGGAGGGAGGGGGGGAGAGGAGGAGGAGGTGGGGGGGGAGAGGAGGAGGAGGAGGAGGGGGGGAGAGGTGGTGGTGGGGGGGAGAGGAGGAGGAGGAGGGGGGGAAGGAGGAGGAGGAGGGGAGAGGAGGAGGTGGAGGGGGGGGAGAGGAGGAGGGGGGAGAGGGAGGAGGAGGAGGGGGGGGAGAGGAGGAGGAGGGGAGGAGGAGGGGGGGAGAGGAGGAGGGGGGGGAGGAGGAGGAGGGGGGAGAGGAGGAGGGGGGTGGGGGAGGGAGTGGGGAGGAGGAGGGGGGGGGAGAGGAGGAGGAGGAGGGGGAGAGGAGGAGGGGGGGGGAGAGGAGGAGGAGGAGAGGAGGAGGAGGAGGGGGGGGAGAGGAGGAGGAGGGGGGGAGAGGAGGAGGAGGGGGGAGAGGAGGAGGAGGAGGGGGGAGAGGAGGAGGGGGGGAGAGGAGGAGGAGAGGAGGAGGGGGGGGAGAGGAGGAGGAGAGGAGGAGGGGGGGAGAGGTGGAGGAGGGGGGGAGTGGAGGAGGGGGGGAGAGGAGGAGGAGTGGGGGAGTGAGGGGGGAGAGGGGAGAGGAGGAGGAGGGGGGGGAGGGGGGGAGAGGAGGAGGTGGGGGGAGAGGAGGGGGAGGGGGAGGAGGGAGGAGGGGGGGGGAGGTGGAGGGGGGGTGGGAGGAGGGGGAGGGGGGAGGAGGAGGAGTGGGGAGAGGAGGAGGGGGGAGAGGAGGGGGGGTGAGGAGGAGGAGGGGGGGAGAGGGGGAGGGGGGAGAGGAGGAGGGGGAGGGGGAGGGGGGGGAGGAGGGGGGGGTGGGGTGAGGAGGAGGGAGGGGGGGGAGGAGGGGGAGGGGGGGGGAGGAGGGGTGGGGGGGGAGGAGGGGAGGGGGGGAGTGGAGGAGGGGGGGAGAGGAGGAGGAGGGTGGGGGGAGAGGAGGAGGGGGGAGAGGAGGAGGAGGGGGGGGGGAGGAGGTGGGGGGGGAGGAGGGGGGAGGGGGAGAGGAGGAGGGGGGGAGAGGAGGTGGAGGGGGGGGAGAGGGGTGGAGGGGGGGAGGGAGGAGGAGGGGGGGGGGAGAGGGGGAGGGGGGAGAGGAGGGGGGGGAGAGGAGGAGGGGGGGGGGAGAGGGGGAGGGGGGGAGAGGAGGAGGAGGGGGGGAGGGGGGAGTGGTGGAGGGGGGGAGAGGAGGAGGAGGGGGGAGAGGGAGGGAGGGGGGGGAGAGGAGGAGGGGGGGAGAGAGGAGGAGGAGGGGGGGGAGAGGGGGAGGAGGGAGAGGAGGGGGGAGGGAGGGAGGAGGAGGGGGGGGGGAGAGGAGGGGGAGGTGGGAGGAGGAGGAGGGGGGGAGGGAGGAGGAGGGGGAGGGAGGAGGAGGGGGAGGGGGGAGAGGAGGAGGGGGGAGGAGGAGGAAGTGGGGAGAGGAGGAGGGGGGATGAGGAGGGGGGGGTGAGGAGGAGGAGGAGGGGGTGGGGAGGAGGAGGAGGGGAGGAGGGGGGGGAGAGGAGGGAGGAGGAGGGGGGAGAGGAGGTAGGAGGGGGGGGGGGAGGAGGAGGGACTGGAGGGGGGGAGAGGAGGAGGAGGAGGGGGGGTGAGAGGAGGAGGAGGAGGGGGGGAGAGGAGGAGGAGGGGGGGGGAGAGGAGGAGGAGGAGGAGGGGGGGAGAGGAGGAGGAGGAGGAGGGGGGGAGAGGGGAGGAGGAGGGGAGGGAGAGGAGGAGTGGGAGGGGGGAGAGGAGGGGGGAGGGGGAGAGAGGAGGGGGGGGGAGGAGGAGGGGGGAGAGGAGGAGGAGGGGGAGGGGAGGAGGGGGGAGGAGGAGGAGGAGGGGGGGAGAGGAGGAGGAGGGGGGGGAGGAGGGAGGAGGAGGAGGGGGGAGAGGAGGAGGAGGAGGAGGGGGGAGAGGAGGAGGAGGGGGGGAGAGGAGGGAGGAGGAGGGGGGGAGAAGGAGGAGGAGGAGGAGAGGAGGAGGAGGAGGGGGGAGAGGAGGAGGAGGGAGGGGGGGATGAGGAGGAGGAGGGGAGGAGGAGGGGGGGGAGGAGGAGGAGGGGGTGGGGGAGGAGGGGGGAGGAGGAGGAGGGGGGAGAGGAGGAGGAGGTGGGGGGGAGGAGGAGGAGGGGGGAGAGGAGGAGAGGGGGAGGAGGTGGAGTGGGGAGAGGAGGAGGGGGGGGGGAGAGGAGGAGGAGGAGGGGGAGAGGAGGAGGGGGGGGTGAGGAGGAGGAGGAGAGGAGGAGGAGGAGGGGGGGAGAGGAGGAGGAGGGGGGGGAGAGGAGGTGGAGGGGGGGGAGGAGGAGGAGGAGGGGGGAGAGGAGGAGGGAGGAGGAGGAGGTGGGGGTGGGAGGAGGGTGGGGGGGAGAGGAGAGGAGGAGGAGGAGGGGGGAGAGGAGGGGGGGGGAGAGGGAGGAGGAGGAGGAGGAGGAGGAGGGGGGGGAGAGGAGGAGGGAGGGGGTGGAGAGGAGGAGGGGGGGGGAGGGGAGGAGGGGTGGGGGGAGAGGAGGAGGGGAGGGGGGGAGAGGAGGAGGGGAGGGGGGGAGAGGAGGAGGGAGGGGGGAGAGGAGAGGAAGTGGGGAGGAGGAGGTGGGGGTGGGGGGGGTGAGGTTGGGGGTGGTGAGGAGGTGGGGGTGGGGAGTGGGATGGGGGGAGAGGAGGAGAGGAGGGAGGAGGTGGGGGAGTGGAGAGGAGGGGGTGGGGGGAGAGGGAGAGGAGGGGGTGGGTGGGAGAGGAGAGGAGGGGGTGGGGGAGAGGGAAGAGGAGGGGGTGGGGGGAGAGGGAGAGGAGGGGGTGGGGGAGTGGGAGGAGGGGGTGGAGGGGTGGGGGTGAGGAGGGGGTTGGAGGGAGGAGGAGGAGGAGGGGTTGGGGGGGAGGAGGAGGGGGTTGGGGTGAGGAGGAGGAGGGGCTGGGGGGAAGGAGGAGGGAGAGGAGGTGGGTGGGAAGGAGGGGGGAGAGGAGGAGGGGTGGGGGGAAGGAGGAGGGGGGAGAGGAGTTGGGGGGAAGGAGGGGGGAGAGAGAGGGGGTGGGGGGGAGGAGGGTGGAGGGGTGGGGGGGGGAGGTGGGTGGTGGGAGGAGGAGGGGGGGTGGGGTGTGGGGGGGGGAGGAGGAGGGTGGTGGGGGGGGGAGGGGGGTGGGTGGGAGAGGAGGAGGGGGTGGGGGGGGAGAGGAGGGAGGGGGAGGGGGTGGGGTGGGGGGGGGAGAGAGGGAGGGGGTGGGTGGGAGAGGGTGGAGGGGGGGGTGGGGGGGGAGGGGGGGTGGGTGGGGATGAGGAGGAGGGGGGTGGGGGGGAGTGGGGCAGAGGAGGGGGGTGGGAGGAGGGGAGGAGGGGGGAGTGGGAGGAGGGGTGGGAGAGAGGAGGTGAGGGGGGTGGGGGGAGGGGGAGAGGAGGGGGTGAGGAGGGGTTGGGGGAGAGGAGGAGGAGGAGGAGGGGTTGGGGAGAGGAGGAGGGGGTGGGGAGAGGAGGAGGAGGGCTGGGGGGAAGGAGGGGGAGGAGGAGGAGGAGGAGGGGGCTGGGGGAAGGAGGGAGGAGAGGTGGGGGAAGGAGGAGGAGGAGGAGGGGGTGGGGGGAAGGGGGGGAGAGGGTGGGGGGGAAAGGAGGGGGAGAGGAGGGTGGGGGTGGGGGGGAGAGGAGGGGGGTGTGGGGGGGAGAGGAGGAGTTGGTGGGGGGGAGAGGTGGAGGGGGGGTGGAGGGAGGGGGGGTGGGGTGGGGGGGAGAGGGGGTGGGGTGGGGTGGGGGGGGAGAGGTGGAGGGGTGGTGGGAGGGGGAGAGGGGGATGGGGGTGGGGGGTGAGGAGGAGGGGGGGCGGGGGGGAGAGGAGGTGGGGGCAGGGGGGGAGAGGAGGTGGGGGGCAGGGGGGGAGAGGAGGAGGGGGCAGGGGGGGGAGAGGAGGTGGGGGGAGTGGGGGAGAGGAGGTGGGGGAGGGGGGGAGAGGAGGAGGTGGGGAGGGGGGGAGAGAGGAGGTGGGGGGAGGGGGGTAGAGGAGGGGGGAGAGGAGGTGGGGGGAGGGGGGTAGAGGAGGAGGGGGTGTGGGGGAGGAGGAGGTGGGGGGGGAGAGGAGGAGGGGGTGGGGGGGGAGGAGGAGGGGGTGGGGGAGGGGGAGGAGGGGGTGGGGGGGAGGAGGAGGGGGTGGAGGGGAGGAGGAGGAGGGGGTGGGGGGAGGAGGAGGGGGTGGGGGGGAGGAGGGGGTGTGGGGGAGGAGGAGGAGGGGGTGTGGGGAGGAGGGGAGAGGAGGAGGGGGTGTGGGGAGGAGGGGCGTGGGGGGGAGGAGGAGGAGGGGAGGGTGTGGGGGAGGGGGAGGAGGGGGTGGGGGAGAGGAGGAGGAGGGGGTTGTGAGGAGGAGGGGTTAGGGGAGAGGAGGATGGAGGGGATGGGGTTGGTCATCACTACCCAGAGTCTTAGTTGGACCAGATATATCAACCATGTGGCTACAAGGCTCACAGTTTCTCTACAATCCTGAAGGTTCACATCAGGAGTGTGACAGATTATTTGCCATCTGCTTGGATGAGTATAGCTGCACAAACACTCAAGAAGCTCAACAGCAGCCCGGATAAAGCAGTCCCATTTGACCAAGGCACCGTCCACTTAATATCCACCCCCTCTCGCATTATATATTGGATACACTGCAGCAACTAATTTTGACAGAACCTCCCTTCCCTGCTGACCTCTCTCACTACAAAAGGAGAAGAGCAACAATGTCATGGGAGCATTATCCCCTCCAAGTTCCCCACCAAGTCACACTCTGTGCTAATTTGTGTGTATATTGCCATTTGTCATTGGTGCTTGTTCAATATCGCGGAAATCCTTACCTAATGCCATTGTAGGAGCACCATCATCACCAGGATTTCACCAATTCAAGAACTTGGCCCACCACCCTTGTCATGGCAACTATGGATGGGAAGTAAATGTGTCCTTACCAGCATCACCCATGTCCTCAAAACCAAAAGTATCCCATCTGTCCGGGTTAAGCAATGCCTCGATTTTATCATTCTTATCCTTGTTTTCAAATGGCTGCGTTTGCTGACAATGCAACCAGTAGGTGGCGCGTTACCAGGACATGCAGAAATGCAGCCTCTTCCACTGAAACGTCACTGTGACCTGCAGGCAGCTGCCAGGATGAAAGGTGGCGCTGCTCAATTTGTCACAGAAAAACAACTTCAAACCGAAAATTGAACAGTCCCCTGCTCCCTTCCACCATTGCTTCATTTGTACAATTTCTTGGATGTCTCCTGCTCAGCTGTTTTGATTTTTTTTGACAAAGACAGAAGATCTCTGGTATGATACTGCCATTGATACTGCCAACTTTCTATGGGACAGTAAAGTCAACATTTACACTGTGAACTTTATGGATGAAATAACTTTGTGAATTTCTGCCCCACCCCCATTCCACAAGCTCCCATTCTCCCAATCCACACATTCACAGTCGCTACAGCCTTGCCATTCCCCCCCCACCGTGCCGCTCGCTCCAGACCTCGCCACTGCTCCCCACTTCCCCTCCCCTTGTCCGATTGTTCCCTGCTGCTGGCTTCCCGCCCTGAGGTGGGGAAGCGGCCAGTGGGGAGGAAGGGAGAGGGAGAGAAAACATCGAGGCCAGGAGCAAGTGGCCGAGGGAGGAGAGCGGCCAGCGGGGCGGGAGAGAGTAGCTGAGTAGGGGGAAGCAAGCGATGAGTAGCTGATGACGTTTTCCCGCGCATGCACCAATTAGTCCTGGCAAGACGTATGCTGCACATGCGCACCATCTCACTGAGGACAAGAGACTGTTTGCGTGTGCGCGCAGCTTGGAGCGCTCTGATGACATTGGCGGGCTGCTGCGTTGTCAGCAGTTATTTACTTTTCAAATCCCTCCATGGCCTTGCCCCTCCCTAGCTCTGTAATTTCCTCCAGCCCAACAACGCTTTGAAATATCTGCACTCCTCTAATTTTGGCCTCTTGAGCATCCTGGATTTTAATCACTGCATTGGTCGCCATGCCTTCAGCTGCATAAGTCCTATGTTCTACCTTCCCTCCCGAAACCTCCCTGCCTCTCTACCTTTTTCAGAAGATTGGATTGAATATAAAAAACAACAAAGAATGACTAAAAGATTGATAAGGAAGGTAAAATTAGAGAAAACTAGCTAGAAATATAAAGACAGGTATTAAGAGTTTCTAGAGATATTTAAAAAAGAGAAGAGTTAACAAAGTGAGCATTGGTCCTATAGAAAGTGAGTCTGGGGAATTAATAATGGATAATAAGGAGATGTCAGATGAATTGAACAGATATTTAGCATCGGTCTTCACTATTGAGGATACAAGTAATATCCCAGGAATAGCTGTAAGTCAGGAAATTGAAGGGAGGGAGGAACTGAAGAAAATTACAATCACCAAGGAAGTGGTACTGAACAAATTGTTGGAGCTGCAGGCATGACAAGTCCCTGAGTCCTGATGGGCTTCATCCTAGGGTGTTAAAAGAAGTGGCTAGTGAGATAGTTGATGCTTTAGTTTTAATATTCCAAAATTCCCTTGATTCGGGAGCGTTCCATTAGATTGGAAAATCACGAATGTTACTCCTTTATTCAAAAAGGGAGGGAGACAGAAAGCAGGAAACTACAGGCCAGTTAGCTTAACATCTGTCTTAGGGAAAATGTTAAAAACTATTATTAAAGAGGTTATAGCAGGGCACTTAAAAAAATTCAAGGTAATCAGGCAGAGTCAACATGGATTTGTGAAAGGGAAATCATGTTTAACCAATTTATTTCAGTTATTTGAGGGAGTTACATGTGCTGTGGATAAAGGGGAACCAGTGGATGTATTGTACTTAGATTTCCAGAAGGTGCCACATCAAAGGTTATTGCAGAAAATAGGGCCTAACATATTGGCATGGAGAAAAGATTGGCTAGCTAACAGGAAACAGGGAGTAGGCATAAATGGGTTATTTTCTGGTTGGCAAGATGTAACGAGTGGTGTGCCACAGGGATCTATGCTGGGGCCTCAACTTTTCACAATTTATATAAATGACTTAGATGCAGGGATTGAAGGTATGTTTGCTAAATTTGCTGATGACACAAAGATAGGTAGGAAAGTAACTTGTGAAGAGGACATATGGGGACTACAATGGGATATAGGTAGGTTAAGTGAGTGGGCAAAGACTTGGCAAATGGAGTATAATGTGGGAAAGTGTGAAATTGTCCACTTGGACAGGAAGAACAAAAAAGAAGCACATTATCTAAATGGTGAGAGATTACAGAGTGAGATGCAGAGAGATCTGGGTGTCCTCGTGCATGAATCACAAAAGGTTAGTGTGCAAGTACAGCACTTAATTAGGAAAGCTAATAGAATGTTATTGTCAATCACGAGGGGAATTGAATACAAAACTAGTGAGCTTATACTTCAGCTATACAGGGCATTGGTAAGACCACATCTGGAATACATTACTGGTCTCGTTATTTAAGGAAGGATGTAAATGCGTTGGAGGCAGTACAAAGGAGGTTTACTAGACTTATAGCTGGAATGGGCAGGCTGTCTTATGAGGAAAATTAGACATGCTAGGCTTGTATCCGCTGGAGTTTCGAAGAGTAAGAGGTGGCTGGATTGAAACATATAAGATCCTGAGGGGTCTTGACAGGGTGGATGCGGAAAGGATGTTTCCCCTTGTGGGAGAATCTAGAACTAGGGGTCACTGTTTAAAAATAAAATAAGGGGTTGCCTATTTAAGACAGAGATGAGAAATTTTTTCTCAGACAGTTGTGAGTGGTGGTCTTTGAATATTTTTAAAGCAGAGGTAGATAGATTCTTGATGAGTAAGGGGGTGGAAGGTTATCGGGGGTAGGTGGAAATGTGGTGTTATTAGTTCAACCATGAACTTATTGAATGGCGGTGCAGGCTCAAAGGGCCGAGTGGCCTACTCCTGTTCCTTGTTCGTATATTCTTATGTTCTCCTTTAAAACAATCTTTAAAACCTACCTCTTTGACCAATCTTTTGTTTATCTGCCTTAATATCTGCTTATATAGTTCCGTGTCAAATCTTGTTTTATAATGTTCCTGTGAAGAGCCTTGGGACATTGTATTATGTTAAAGGAGCTATATAAATACAAGTTGTTGTAATGGGAAAAACTTTTTCAGTTATGTGAAGAGTCAGAGGCAATGAAAGACTGTATTGGGCCATTGAAGAATGTTCAAGGACAGGTTATGAAGAACTTACTGGGTATGGTGAAAATAATAAATTTGTACTTTGCATCGTTCTTCACTGTTCATGCTTAACTATTAGAATTGAATGATTTTAGCAGTAAAACTAGTAGTATCAAATTTGATGAACATTTTTTCGATAGAATTAAGAATGTGAAAATAGATAGAGCAGCCGATTCGGATGACATCCACCTGCGGGTCCTCATGGAGATGGAACACATGCTGTGTGAGACACGAGCTGTATTTTTAATAACTCAGTGGACTCTGGGATAGTTCCCATAGACTGGTTAGAGGCTACTGTAGTCCTTGTCTTTAAAAAAGGTGACAAGACAGACCTGGGTAACTATAGGCCTGTCAATTTATAGGACAGATGCTTAAGGGAATCATGAAGGCTGCAATATATGATTGCTTTGCCAGAGAGGGGCCAATAACCCAATGTGGCTTCATAAAATGATCATGTCTTACAATCTAATTGTATTTTTTGATGAATTTATGAAGATGGTGGATTAGGGAAGCCCAGCAGACATTGTCTACTTAGACTTCAAAAAAGCTTTTATAAGGTACTGTTCAAGAGTCTTCTCTATAAGATTAAAGTCTCTGGTATTTGTGGTAATTTATTGAACTGCTTTAAGAACTGGCTGGAAGGACATGGGCAAAAAGTAGTCACAAGTGGATCTGTTTGGAGACTGATCATCAGCAGTGTCCTACCTACAAGGACTGTTGCTCTTTATATTTATACTGCAAAGGCTAGGGGTCCTGACAACATCCTGGCTGTAGTACTGAAGACATGTGCTGCAGAACTAGCCATGCCCCTAGCCAAGCTCTTCCAGTACAGCTACAACATTGGCATAGAACATTACAGCGCAGTACAGGCCCTTCAGCCCTCGATGTTGCGCCGACCTGTGAAACCATCTGACCTACACTATTCTACCTGACATCTACCTGACAATGTGGAAAATTGCCCAGGTATGTCCTACATGGGAACATAGGAAATAGGAGCAGGAGTAGGCCATCCTGCCCCTCGGACCTGCTCCGCTATTCTACTAGATCATGGCTGATCTTTTACCTGAACATCATTTTCTTACACTGTCCACATATCCGTTGATATCTTTAATACCTAGAACTCTATTTATCTCTGTCTTGAACATACTCAATGATTGAGCCTCCACAGCCTTCTCGGGTAGAGAATTCCAAAGATTCACCACCCTCCTCGTCTCAGTCCTAAATGGCCTACCTCTTATTCTGAGACTGTGTGCCAGCCAGGGGAAACATCCTTCCTGCATCAACCCTGTCGAGCCCTGTAAGAATTTTGTGTGCTTCAATGAGATCACCTCTCATTCTTCTAAACTCTAGGGAATACAGGTTCAGTCTCCTCAATCTCTCCTCATAGGACAATCTTGCCATCCGAGGAATCAGGCTGGTGAACCTTTGTTGCACTCCATCTATGGCAAATATATCCTTCCTTAGGTAAGGAGACCAAAACTGCACACAATCCTCCAGGTGCGGTCTCACCAAGGTTCTATACAATTGCAACAAGATTTCTTTACTCCTGTACTAAAATCCTCTTGCAATAGAGGCTAACATATCATTTGTCTTCCTAATTGCTTGCTGCACCTGCATGTTAGCTTTCAGTGACTTGTGAACAATGACACCCAGGTCCCTTTTGGACATCAACACTTCTTAATCTCTCACCATTTAAGAAATACTCTGCATTTCTGTTTTTCCTACCAAAGTGGATAACTTCACATTTTTCCGCATTATATTCCATCTGTCATGTTCTTGCCCACTCACTTAGCCTGTCTAAATTCCCTTGCATCCTCTTCACAACTCAGATTCTCACCTAGTTTTGTGTCATCAGTAAATTTGGAAATATTACATTTGGTCCCCGCATCCAAATCATTATGCACAAAAAGCAGGACAAATCCAATCCAGGCAATTACTGCCCCATCAGTCCACTCTCGATTATCAGGAAAGTGATGGAAGGTGTTGTCAACGGTGCTATCAAGTGCCACTTAAACTGCAGTAACCTGCTCACCGATGCTCATTTTGGGTTCTGCCGGGGGCAGACCATTACAGCCTTGGTCTGATAATGGACAAAAGAGATGAATTCAAGAGGTGAGGTGTGAGTGATTTACCTGGATATCAAGGCAGCATTTGACCGAGTATGGAATCAAGGAGCCCTAGCAAAACGGAGGTCAAAGGGAATCAAGGGAAAAACTCTCCACTTTTGGGAGAACATACGAACTAGGAGCAGGAGTAGGCAATTCAGCCCCTCGAGTCTGCCCCGCCATTCAATATGATCATGGCTGATCTCATCTTGGCCTCATCTTAATTTTCCTGCCCGTTCTCCATAATCCTTCAACCCTTTGCGAATTAAAAATCTGTCTATCTCCTCCTTAAATTTACTCCATGTCGCAGCATCCACCACACTCTGGGGTAGTGAATTCCACAGACTCACGACCCTTTGAGAGAAGTGATTTCTCCTCATCTGTGTTTTAAATCTGCTACCCCTGATCCTAAAACTATAACCTAGCACAAAGAAGGATAGTTGTGGTTGTTGGAGGCCAATTATCTCAGCCCCAGGCCATTACTGCAGGAGTTCCTCAGGGTAGTGTCCGAATCCCAACCATCTTGAACTGCTTCATCAATGACCTTTCCTTCATCATAAGGTCAGAAGTGGGGATGTTCGCTGATGATTGTGCGATGTTCAGTAACTGCCCAGATACTGAAGCAGTCCGTGTTTAGTTTAGTTTAGAGATACAGCACTGAAACAGGCCCTTCGGCCCACCGAGTCTGTGCCGACCATCAACCATCCATTTATACTAATCCTATATTCCTACCTCATCCACACATGTCCCTATATTTCCCTACCACCTACCTATACTAGGGGCAATTTATAATGGCCAATTTACCTATCAACCTGCAAGTCTTTTGGCATGTGGGTCCTCCGGAGCACCCGGAGGAAACCCACGCAGACACAGGGAGAACTTGCAAACTCCACACAGGCAGTACCCAGAACTGAACCCAGGTCGCTGGAGCTGTGAGGCTGCGGTGCTAACCACTGCACCACTGTGCCGCTTTGTTACGATTAAGTGAGGATTGGCCAAAGGGCATCTATGGTGTGACCTTTCTTATTTTCTGGCAGGTCTTTTTGAAAGGCCTCTATTGGGGTAGGTGCAATTACAAGCTCTATAATCTGTTCCAACAATTTGATATCTAGAAAATTGCATTCCTGAGCCTTGTCTCAGCATCTTGAAACAAACTGTTCAATGGACTCATTGTGCCTTTGTTATGACTGAGGCAGGAGTAATGCATTGTCAATTCAGTCTCATTACTCCACAGGACATAGCATATTATTAAAGTTTTCCCACCTACTGGAAATTGAGCCAAATTAAACACTTTATTAATCCCCCCAGAATAAAACAGACCAAAGCAGGTATCTTTAAACAACAGCAAATTATTTATTTATTTATAAGCTAAATCTTAAAAACTATTGAGATAAACCTGTGTCTAAAACAATTTATAGCTTCTTATTTCTCCCAACCTTCGCGCACACATTCAAAAACCAAAGGGAAACCAGTTTCAAAAATGATATTTAAAATTAGAGCTGTTTCTTAGGAATAAATAAGTAACTGGGTTGTACATCTTTGTGGGTTACATTCCAGGTTCGGTGAGGTGTCCCAGGGCCGAACAGTCAGATACCATTTGAAATCTCCAGGCGAATTTGACGAACAATCTTTAATAAACAGGCGTTCAGAGCGCTTCGGTTGCAGGAGGCGTCACACGGTTCTTTCAACAAGGAGTATAGCAAAAGATCTATTTGTATTTTTAAATTGGCAATCTATCAGTGGAAACATTACTGAGAATTTCAGAACTTCTACAGACGCAAAAAGACAATGGAAAGTCACTCCTGAGGTACAGAGGTTGGATGTAAAATGAAATTTGCTACCTCCAACAATACAAAGATTTCCTTTCCATGGTTTTTTCCCTTCTTTGGCATTACAGAGCTGGTAGATCACTGTAGAATTTTCTGCTAAGAGAGAGAGATCCTTCCTTCAGTGAGCATGCTTTGCTGTTCTCCAGATCTTACTGATACTAGCCAGTCTTTTCCCACAGTCAACTGATACAATACAGCAGGTGGCCCCCTCTGTCCTGCTGTTGCCTAGGAAATAGGTTTGCTGCTGGCACACTGTGCCCAAGGATTCTAAAAGCTTCTCTCTGCCTTAAAGGTACACAGCACCTCCCCCCCCCTCCTTAGTTTTAAACAGAGATGAAAAAGAAACTAAACTTCCATGACACCTTTTCTGGTAGGCCAAAAGCTCAAGCCTATGTACTCGGAAATTTACCTTCACCGTGAGTTGCTTTTCCAGGAATGTCCATAGCTTGTTAGGGTAATTCTGATCCTCAGGTGACAATCTTGACATATTGATCCATGCAGGTCCTTGTTGCCCAGTGCGATCTTAATCTTGATAGCTTATTTTTCTGGTTCGCTCACTTTTTGAACCAGGAAACACAATTGGATTCGCTGTCGAAACAGTTTAAATTTAGACACTTTGTCCGACCCCTTCCAGTCTATAACTGGATATCTGAAAGCCATTGTCTTAATGATGCTGTTTTATATAAATATTGGACTTCGTAAAGGTTTTCTTTTTCACGGTACACTTTTTTTCTTGTTTAGACAGATTCATTTTCTGCAGGCTTGCCTCTTTAAGAATGAAACAATTTTTTTTTAAAACAGTGTTACGAGTGTTTCCCTTTTTTTGTTAAATTTTGAGAAGTTGTGTTTTAAAACTGAAAAGGATTCCAGAGATGCTGGGTGTTTTTTTTTTTGGAAGGAGGTCACCAGAAGGTTTGGACTGTAAGCAGTTACTGGAAGGCGTCTGTTTTCAAATAACCCAGCAGGGGTTGTTTTTAACTCGGGGAAATGTTGACAAAGGAGTGGCAGGTCAAAATTTATGGACGTCAGGAGACTTGACTTCTGGAATATTTTCTGTTTCAATTTGAACTGTTAAAAAGCCAGTTAGTGTTTTGCCTGCAACACAAGAAGAACAGCTCAGCTCTCTCTCTCGAAAACAAATCCTGCGTCTAATGTTTCAGTTTCCTATTTCCTCCTGTATTTGAAGAAACACTGCATGTTTGAAGGAACCTTTGCATCAAATGTGTGGGAACTGAAATCTTTGTTACTCCTATTTGGAGCCTCTGTAGCTGCATCTCTTGGAAAGCCTACCCAAACTGATCATCAACATCACCTGGAAAAAACTGTTTTAGGAAGATCCCATTGATAGCTGCCGGCACGCATTTGGGTAGCCTAACCAACACAAAGGACATCTTTTTTGTAACAGCTGTAAACAAAAATGCCCTTTATTTTTCCCGGTTAACGTGTGTGTGTGTGTACGTTTGTTAGTTAGGATAAATAAGGGGCTTTGATATTTCAATGTGTGTGTATGTTTTACTTCATTATTAGTTAGGACTCTGTTTATAATAATTTTTTTGTTAATTCACAAATGTTTTATTCTGGGAAAAATAGAGTATATGATTGACTGTATTGGTAGGTGGGGAAATTTAAATATATGTTGTGACCTGTGGAGAAGTGGGACTAGAATAAAGAGTGCACTCCTCCTGCTTCGGTTGTAACATATAATTGTCAAAACAAACCCAACACCAACGATGTTCAATTGTAAGTGGGCTAATAATAATTGAAAAAAGAAAACTAAAAGAACCAGGTTTCTTGTGTATTAGAGTCAAATCTACAACACCGGAATGTCTTTAATAGTTGCAACTATTTTGGCGAAAGAGGATGTATCCCTGAGTGATTTGAGGCACTTAACCAAGGTTAAGCTAATAGCATTGGCAGCAAAATTGAGGTTAGAGTTAAAACCAGGAGCTAAGAAAGTAGATATAATTGAAGTGTTACGACCACGGTGGGAGCAATGCACTTGTCAGTTCAGTCCTGTCACTCCACAGGTTGCAGCATATTATTAAGCTTTCATACCCAATCGGAAAACAGCCAAATAAAACACTCAAGTAACCCCAGAATAAACAGACCAACCCAGGTATCTTTAGACAACAACAAAAGATACTAAATCTTAAACACTATTAAGATAAACTTATGTTAAAGACCTTATAGCTTCTTATTTTAATCTAACTCCCCCATTCACACACACACACTCAAAATTACCAGTAGTTAACCAGTTTTTAAAAGTGCAGTTTTTAAAATTAGCTGTCTCTGAAGAATAAATAAAAGTAAGTCTTTGTAGGTTACTTTCCTGATGGATGAGGTCTTCTAATATGAAAAATAATCAAATGCTACTCGAAGTCTTCACGTGAATTTGATGAAAATAGTCCTTCAGTAGTTAGGCATTCAACTCTTTGGCTGCAGTAGGCATTAAACAATTCTTTGAACGATGAGCACAGCAATACAAATGGTTTCTTGAAAAAGAAGGCTTTTCTTCTTTACTCACGGAATTAACTCAGCCTTGCAGCTCCTTGTAGAATTTCTGCTGAGAGAGAATAAACAGCTCCTTTCTCTTCAGTATACCTCACTGGCAAGTGTCTCCAATTTAACTTGTTTCAGCAGGTTTCTGCCAGTTTTTCACACAGTTAAGTGGAAACATTACATCATGTGACCTCTCTCTCTCCTGCTGTTGCCCAGGGTAACAGAAATGCAGCTGTGGTACACTGTGTCTCAGAAATTACTGAACTTTCGCTCCCTTGAAGGTGCACTGTTTTTAACAGAGTCTTAAAGGCACACATTGTTTTTAATTCGAGGAGAAAAATAATTACAGGTCCGTGACAACTCTTCGCTTGATGAAATGAAATGCCATTCCAGAAATGCGTTTCATTACAGTGCAAAAAAAAAGAAACTAGGAAAACAGTCTAATGTTTTTCACATTCACACCCATTCATTCTATGGATATTTTACAGCATTTTCTTTATACCATCGCCATCCATATAAGTTAACATGGTAAAATTCATGACAAAGTGTCAGCGATAACATTATTTTACCCCAAAATATGTATCATTTTTTAGATGATAAGGCTGTAACAACAAACTCCATCTAAATATTCTAGCATTTCGGTTTCAGGGTATATTAGTGTTTCTTTATAATCTTGGCGAACATATACTTCAAAATGTTTGAGAGCCAGTAAAAGTCCTATTGTTGGAGCTACGACGTTGTGGCCATTATGGAGACTTGGATATCACAGGGGCAGGAATGGATGTTGGATGTTCCGGGGTTTAGATTTTTCAAAAGGAATAGGGAGGGAGGTAAAAGAGGTGGGGGAGTGGCATTGCTAATCAGGGATAGTATCACAGCTGCAGAAAGGGAGGTCGTCGAGGAGGGTTTGTCTACTGAGTCAGTATGGGTGGAAGTCAGAAACAGGAAAGGAGCAGTCACTTTATTGGGAGTTTTCTGTAGACCACCCAATAGCAACAGAGACACGGAGGAACAGATTGGGAGGCAGATTTTGGAAAGGTGCAGAAGTAACAGGGTTGTTGTCATGGGTGACTTCAACTTCCCTAATATTGACTGGAACCTCCTTAGTGCAAATAGTTTGGATGGAGCAGATTTTGTCAGGTGTGTCCAGGAAGGTTTCCTGACTCAATATGTAGATAGGCCGACTAGAGGGGAGGCTATGTTGGATTTGGTGCTTGGTAACGAACCAGACCAGGTGGCAGATCTCTCGGTGGGAGAGCATTTCGGTGATGGTGATCACAACTCCCTGACCTTTACTATAGTCATGGAGAGGGACAGGAGCAGACGGGATGGGAAAATATTTAATTGGGGGAGGGGGAGTTACACTGCTATTAGGCAGGAACTGGGGAGCTTAAATTGGGAACAGATGTTCTCAGGGAAATGCACGACAGAAATGTGGAGGTTGTTTAGGGAGCACTTGCTGCGACTGCTGGATAGGTTTGTCCTGATGAGGCAAGGAAGGGATGGTAGGGTGAAGGAACCTTGGATGACAAGAGATGTGGAACAGCTAGTCAAGAGGAAGAAGGAAGCTTACTTAAGGTTGAGGAAGCAAGGATTGGACAGGGCGCTAGAGGGTTACAAGGTAGCCAGGAAGGAACTGAAGAATGGACTTAGTAGAGCTAGAAGGGGACATGAAAAAGTCTTGGTGGGTAGGATTAAGGAAAATCCCAAGGCGTTCTACACTTATGTGAGGAACAAGAGGATGGCCAGAGTGAGGGTAGGGCCGATCAGGGATAGTGGAGGGAACTTGTGCCTGGAGTCGGAGGGGGTAGGGGAGGTCCTTAATGAATACTTTGCTTCAGTATTCACTAGTGAGAGGGACCTTGTCGTTTGTGAGGACAGCTTGAAACAGGCTGATATGCTCGAACAGGTTGATGTTAAGAAGGAGGATGTGCTGGAAATTTTGAAAGACATGAGGATAGATAAGTCCCCGGGGCCAGACGGGATATATCCAAGGTTATTACGGGAAGCGAGGGAAGAGATTGCCGTGCCTTTGGCGATGATCTTTGCATCCTCACTGTCCACTGGAGTAGTACCAGATGATTGGAGGGTGGCAAATGTTATTCCCTTGTTCAAGAAAGGGAATAGGGATAACCCTGGGAATTACAGGCCAGTCAGTCTTACGTCGGCGGTGGGCAAATTATTGGAGAGGATTCTGAGAGACAGGATTTATGATTATTTGGAAAAGCATAGTTTGATTAGAGATAGTCAGCATGGCTTTGTGAGGGGCAGGTCATGCCTCACAAGCCTTATTGAATTCTTTGAGGATGTGACAAAACACATTGATGAAGGAAGAGCAATGGATATGGTGTATATCAATTTTAGCAAGGCGTTTGATAAGGTTCTAAATGGTAGGCTCATTCAGAAAGTAAGGAGGCATGGGATACAGGGAAATTTGGTTGTCTGGATACAGAATTGGCTGGCCCATAGAAGACAGAGGGCGGTAGTAGATGGAAAGTATTCAGCCTGGAGCTCGGTGACCAGTGGTGTTCCGCAGGGATCTGTTCTGGGACCTCTGCTCTTTGTGATTGTCATAAATGACTTGGATGAGGAAGTGAAAGGCTGGGTTAGCAAGTTTGCCGATGACACAAAGGTCGCTGGAGTTGTGGATAGTGTGGAGGGCTGTTGTTGGTTGCAACGGGACATTGACAGGATGCAGAGCTGTGCTGAGAAGTGGCAGATGGAGTTCAACCTGAAAAGTGTGAAGTGATTCATTTTGGAAGGTCGAATTTGAATGCAGAATACAGGCTTAAAGACAGGATTCTTGGCAGTGTGGAGGAACAGAGGGATCTTGGGGTCCACGTCCATAGATCCCTCAAAGTTGCCACCCAAGTTGATAGGGTTGTTAAGAAGGTGTATGGGGTGTTGGCTTTCATTAACAGGGGGATTGAGTTTAAGAGCCGCGAGGTTATGCTGCAGCTCTATAAAGCCCTGGTTAGACCACACTTGGAATATTGTGTTCAGTTCTGGTCGCCTCATTATAGGAAGGATGTGGAAGCTTTAGAGAGGGTGCAGAGGAGATTTACCAGGATGCTGCCTGGACTGGAGGGCATGTCTTATGAAGAAAGGTTGAGGGAGCTTGGGCTTTTCTCATTGGAGCGAAGAAGGATGAGAGGTGACTTGATAGCGGTGTACAAGATGATGAGAGGCATAGATAGAGTGGATAGCCAGAGACATTTTCCCAGGGCAGAAAGGGCTATCATCAGGGGACATAATTTTAAGGTGATTGGAGGAAGGTTTAGGGGAGATGTCAGAGGTAGGTTCTTTACACAGAGAGTGGTGGGTGCGTGGAATGCACTGCCAGCGGTGGTAGTAGAAGCAGATACATTAGGGACATTTAAGCGACTCTTGGATAGGTACATGGATGATAGTAGAATGAAGGGTATGTAGGTAGTTTGATCTTAGAGTAGGTTAAAGGGTCGGCACAACATCGTGGGCCGAAGGGCCTGTACTGTTCTATGTTTCTTATTCTACAGTGGAATACTTTTTTTGATGGCAAATTTGTTTTCTTGAAAAGTACCCTACTGGCTTCTCTATGCCCAATTCGTCATCCTGCAATAGGACTGCATCAACTCCCAGGCCACTAGTGTTGATCGCTATGTTAAAGGGTTTAGTGAAATTTGGAGCGGCCAACAATGGTTCATTAATTAAGATTGCCTTTAGCTTTTCAAAAGCTGCCTGGCATTCATCTGACCATACTACTTTGCTTTTCTTTTTTTGTAGCAAATCGGTTAATGGAGTACTCACAGTACTAAAATTCTGTACAAATTTCCTGCAAAAACTGCACATCTCTAAAAACTTCATTATTTCCTGTTTAGATTTAGGAATAGGGAGCTCTACTAAGGTTTGTATCTTTGCCATTTTTGTCAATACCTGTCCTTGCCCCATTATGTGTCCGAGGTAAGTTACTCTTGCTTTTCCGAATTTGCATTTTTCCAGACATCGCTAAGTCCACGGCTTGTAACTTTTTAAACAGAATTCTTAGCTGATTTAAGAGTTCTTGCCAAGAGTTACTATATATTCGTACATCATTGAGATACACTACACAATTGGGAACACTGGCTACCACCTGATTCATTAATCTCTGAAAAGTGGCTGGGGCATCTTTTAGTCCGAATGGCATCACCCGGCATTGATAAAGACGTCAGGTGTTACAAAAGCTGATATCTATTTGGTTCGAGGAGTCAAAGGAACTTGCCAGTATCCCTTTAACAAGTCGTTCTTGGTAAGAAAGCAAGCACTTCCCACTCTGTCGATACAATCTTCTAAACATGGAATTGGGTAGGTGTCTGCCTTCGTTACCACATTGACTTTTCTGTAGTTTATACAAAATCGGGTTGACCCGTCAAGTTTAACTACTAGAACTATTGGTGAACTCCAGTTGCTTTGACTAGGTTCAATCAAATTGTTTTCCAGCATGTACTGGATCTCTGCTTTCACTTGGGCTAACTTGTCTGGACTTAAGCAGTAAGGATGTTGTTTTAAAGGAGCGGTTCCCCTATATCCACATCACGTGTGGCTAAGGTTGTACATCTTGACTTATCCCTACAAGCTCTTTTAAATATTTTCAAAAGTCTGATTAGGTCTTCCTGTTTTGCCTCTAAGTGTGAAAGCATGTTGTCCAATTTTCTGAGCCATTCTGTATTCGTAACCTAATAGTTGGAGGTTCAATCTGAGAATTGTCTAGGCCTCCTTCTGCCTCATCCTCACTATCCTTGTCCTTCTCAACAGTCCCGCTTACCTGACATACCCGTACTGGCTTATCCTCCTCCCTGCGATAATGTTGTATGTTCTAATCATTGTTTTGAGAGTTTGGTGGTAACTCGCTAAAGCTCCCTGTGACCGTGGGTGATATGCTGAAGGTTTCAGTTGTCTGATACCCAAATTGCCCATGACTTCCTGAAATATCTTAGACATAAAATTAGAACCTTGATCAGATTGAACTTCAAGAGGTAACCCATAGCTGTAAAGAATTGGATTAACTTTTCTACTACTATTATAGCAGTAATTGTCCTCAAAGGAATGGCCTCTGGAAATCGTGTAGCCTTTTCCATGATAGTAAGTGTGTATTGATGTCCTGATTTTGTTTTTGGCAAAGGTCCTACACAGCCTATCAATACCCTGCCAAATGCTTCCTCAATCACTGGTATAGGAACTAAGTGGTGCCAGTTTTATGGTAGGTTGTGGTTTTCCCACCATTTGACATATATGGCATGTCCTACAAAATTGTCTCACATCCTTTGTAAGACCTGGCCAGTAATAATGTTGGTTTATGTGTGATTTGGTTATCCAAATTCCCCTATGTCCTGCAAAAGGAATGTCATGTGCTAACCTTAATAATCCCTACGATATTTAGGTGGTGCCACTATCTGTTCAATAACTGTCTAGTCTTCGGCTGCAGGTCTATGAGGCGGTCTCCATTTCCTCCTCAAAACCCTGTTTGCCATATAATAGCCTGCGGGAACTCCTTTCGCCTCATCTTCTGTCAGAGCCATCTGTACTATTTAGTATATCTCTGGATCAGCTTACTGTACTGCGATTATAGGAGATCTGTGAAACATCTCATTTGGATTATCTAAATCCCCAAATAAGATTTCAGATTCTTGGCTATCTGCTCATGGTGCCATTTTTACCTCCGACAATGGATCCTGTTTAGTCATTGCTCGGGTGACTACACACACAGGAAATATTCCTGGAACTTGTTCTTGTAATTGCTCCGTTTTCCTAACTTCACTTGGTTCCATTGTAAATATAGGAGAAACTGATACTTTTGATCCGGCCAAATTATTTCCTAGGGGTAGATCAATTCCCTGTACTGGCAAAATATGGACAATTCCTGCAGTTACCATCCTAGATATTAAGTCACTCTCTAGGTGTACTATATATAAAGGTACAGGTATATACTCTCCCCTAATTCCATGAACTAAAACTTTAGCTTTCAAGGTGTTTTTTGCTGGAATCGTTAATTCTTTCCCCAGCAAGAGTGTTTGGGTTGCACCTGCATCCCTCAGTATAATGATAGGTTTTCCTGCCTCACTTAAAGAATATGGAGTTACTTTCCCCTTTGACAAACATTCATTATAACTTTTGGGTATCTTATTCTTAACCTCTACACTCACTTTAGTTTTTGTATCTGGTTTTACAGCTGCTGAAAAAGCTTTAGCCTGGTCTGCTAAGACTCAGTCAGAGTCTTTTCCTCTGTATTAGCTTTGCGTACCCCAACAATTCCTATGGTTTACCTCGCAATTTCCAGCATTCTGAACAAAGATGACCCATTTTATGGCAATGCTAACACTTTGGCTTGCAAACCTCACTTCTACCCTCAGCACCTTCCTTTCTGGCCTGAGGAGGTGATCGTAGGGCATTCCCAGCTGTTCCTTCTTGTCCCCGGCTACTTGCCTTCCTTTCACTCTCCCACTTTCTATCCTTCTCGGGTTTATGGGGGTGATGGACAGCAGGTTTTGGCCAATTCACAAGCTCGAATCATCAGCAATTTCCACTGCTTACCTAACTTTCAAAACTTTCAGGTTATCTACGTGAGTTCTCACTACTGAAGGAATGGAGTTTTTAAGTTCCTCCAAGAGACTCAACTCTCGAAGGTTCTCATATGTGGTTTCCATCTTTATTGCTCATATCCAACGATCAAAATTAATTTGCTTCACCCTCTCAAATTCTACATATGTCTGACCAGCCAATCTCCATAAGTTCCGAAACTTCTGACAGTAAGCTTTAGGGACTAACTCATATGTAGTGAGAATAGCCTTTTTTCCCGTCTCATAATCTGCAGAAGCCACTTCCTGAAGCAAGGCATAAACTTCATGAGCTCTGCCCATCAACCTGCTTTGTATAAGCCTTATCCATCTTTCCTTTGGCCATTTCATCTGTTAGCTATTTTTCTCAGAAGATATGAAATATGTCTTTAAGTCCCTTTTCCCAAACTTAGGAAGCGCTTGTATAAATTTAAATAGTTTTTCGCTGGGTCCTGAGCTGAATTCAGATTCTTCCTGATGTGTTTTCCCTGGATTCAAGACAACCCCTTTGTCTTAGTTGCATCTCTTTTAACCTAAATTCCTTCTCTTCTCTGAAATGCTCTCTCTTTCTCACTTTCCCCTTTTTCTAATTCAAGTTTTCTTATTGCAATTGCTTTTTCTTATTTTTTGATTTAGATTTAGAGATACAGCACTGAAACAGGCCCTTCGGCCCACTGCCGACCATTAACCACCCATTTATACTAATCCCATATTCTTACCATATCCTCACCTGTCCCTATATTCCCCTACCACCTACCTATACTAGGGGCAATTTATAATGGCCAATTAACCTATCAACCAGCAAGTCTTTGGCATGTGGGAGGAAACCGGAGCACCCGGAGAAAACCCACACAGACACAGGGAGAACTTGCAAACTCCACACAGGCAGTACCTAGAATTGAACCCAGGTCGCTGGAGCTGTGAGGCTGCGGTGCTAACCACTGCGCCACTGTGCCGCCTTGTTCAAGTTCCAAGTTCCTCAACAGTAACTGAATTTTAGCAAATACCACTGCAGAACCCTCTGACTTACAACCATCTTGTTCCTTGTCGTCATCTTCTAATTCCAGATGTTGGGCTATTAGGTCAATTATCACTGCTTTTTTGGCACCTGATTTCAATTCTAACCCCAATTTTGCCACTAATTCTTTTAGTTTATTCTTAGTTAGTTATCAAGTAACTGAGGGAAACATTCTACTTTTCCAGAAACTTTTCTGCAACTGCTAATGCCATTCTGATGATATGGACTGTACCTTATAGAGTCATAGAGTCTTACAGCATAGAAACAGGCCCTTCGGCCCACCGCGTCCATGCCAAACATAATGCCTATCTATACTAATCCCACCTGCCTGCATTAATTCCATATCCCTCTATGCATTCAAGTACCTGTCCAGATGCCTTTTAAATGTCACTACTGTTCCTGCCTCCATCACCTTCTCAGGCATTTAATTCCAGATACCTACTATTCTTTGTGTGGAAAAATTTTCCCGTTTGATCCCCTTTAAACCTCCTCCCTCTCACCTTAAATCTATGCCCTCTAGTTTTAGTCACCCCTACCATGGGAAACAGACTCTGACTATCTACCCTATCTATGCTGCTCATAATATTATATACCTCTATCATATCCCCTCTCAGCCTTCTTCGCTCCAGGGAAAACAGACCCAGCCGATCCGATCTCTCTTTATAACTCAAGCTCTCCAAACCAGGCAACATCCTTACGAATCTTTTCTGCACCCTCTCTAGCTTAACCAACATTATGTACAACTGTAACATGACGGCCCAACTCTTGTACTCAATGCCTCGGCTGATGAAGGCAAGCATGCCATACGCCTTCTTCACCACCCTGTCTACCTGTGTTGCCACTTTCAGGGAATTATGTACTTGCACCCCAAGGTTTCTCTGCTCAACAACACTCCCCAGGGCCCTGCCATTCGCTGTATATGTCCTGCCCTGGATTAACTTTCCAAAATGCACCACTTCACACTTGTCTGTGTTAAATTCCATTTGCCACTCCCTTGCCCACTTTCCCAGTTGATCTATATCATGTTGCAACCTTAGACAACCTTCTTCACTGTCTATTATACCACCAATTTTGGTGTCATCTGCAAACTTACTAATCATGTCCCTTACATTCACATCCAAGTCATTAATATATATGACAAACAACAGAGGGCCCAACACCAATCCCTGCGGCACACCACTGGTCACCGGCCTCCAATCTGAAAAACAACCCTCCACTACCACCCTCTGCCTCCTATCACCAAGCCAATTTTGTATCCAATTTGCTAGCTCACCCTGGATCCCATGTGTTCAAACCTTCTGGACCAGCCTACCATGGGGGACCTCGTCAAAGACCTTGCTAAAGTCCATGTAGACAACGTCCATCGCCCTGCCCTCGTCAATCCTCTTGGTCACCTCCTCGAAAAACTCAATCAAATTCGTGAGACATGATTTCCCATGCACAGGCCATACTGACTATCCCTAATCAGATCATGCCTTTCCAGATGCATATAAATCATGTCTCTCAGAATCCCTTCCAATAACTTTCCCACCACTGATTTAAGGCTCACCAGCCTGTAGTTCCCTGGCTTATCCCTGCTGCCCTTCTTGAATAAAGGCACAACATTAGCTATCCTCCTTTTATCCACCTGAATGAGCTTCAAAACCTCCAACATCTCCTCCTTTGTAATGTTGATATGCTCCAGGATATCGGTGTTCCCTTCCTTGAACTCACTAGCTTCAATGACCTTCTCCACGGTAAATACGGACAAGAAATATTCATTTAAGACCTCGCCCATTTCCTGTGGCCCCACACATAGATTGCTACGCTGATCCTTAAGGGGACCTACTCTCTCCCTAGCTACCCTTTTACTCTTAATATACTTATAGAATCTTTTAGGATTCTCCTTTATCTTATCTGGCAGGGAAATCTCATGACCCCTTTTTGCCCTCCTAATTTCCTTCTTAAGGGTAGTCCAACATCCCCTGTACTCCTTGAGGGACGCGCTTGATCCCAGCTGCCTATACCTGACATATGCCTCCTTCTTTGTCCTGACCAGACACTCAATATCCCTCGTCAACCAAGGTTCCCTAAACTTGCCAGCCTTGCCCTTCCATCTAACAGGAACATGCCGGCCTTGAACTCTTCCGATCTCACTTTTAAAAGACTCCCACTTGCCAGACATCCCTTTACCTGTAAACAGCCTCTCCCATTCAACTTTTGAGGGTTCCTGTCTGATGCCATCGAAATTAGCCTTCCGCCAATTTAGGACTTCAACCTGAGGACCAGTCCTACCCTTTTCCATAACTATCTTGAAGCTAGTAGAGTTATGGTCACTGGTCCCAAAGTGCTCCCCCACTGACACATCAACCACCTGCCCATCCTCATTTCCTAAGAGAAGGTCGAGTGTAGCCCCTCCTCGAGTAGGGCCATCCACATACTGCTTCAGAAAACTATCCTGGACACACGTAACAAATTCTTCCCCATCTGATCCCTTAGCACTAAGGCAGTCCCAGTCAATATTAAGGAAGTTAAAATCACCTATTACAACTCTATAATTCCTACACCTATCTGTGATTTCCCTACATATATGGTCCTCCATTTCCCTCTGACTATTGGGGGGCCTATAGTATAATCCTATCAAAGTGATCACCCCTTTCCTATTTCTGAGTTCTACCCATATGGCCTCGTTGGACATTCCCCCCGGGATATCCTCTCTAAGTACTGCTGTGATGTCCTCTCTAATCAATAGTGCAACTCCCCCTCCTCTCTTACCTCCACCTCTATCACGCCGGAAAGATCGGTACCCCGGAACGTTGAGCCACCAGTCCTGCCCATCCCTCAACCACGTTTCCGTAATAGCTATAATATCGCAATCCCATGTACCGATCCATGTTCTGAGTTCATCTGCCTTACCTGTAAGGCTTCTTGCATTAAGTAAATGCAGTTTAGCCTACCAGACCTTCCACGCTCCCTGTCCTGCCCCTGCCCGGCCTGCCTACTGGACTTGCTTGCTTTAACCTCTACATTTGTCTCAACTATCTCATCTGAGAGACTACTACTTTGGGTCCCACCCCCCCTGCAAGACTAGTTTAAACCCACCCGAGTAGTGCTAGCAAACCTCCCCGCAAGGATATTGGTCCCCCTCCAGTTTAGATGCAACCTGTCCTTCTTGTACAGGTCACCTCTGCACCAGAAGAGATCCCAATGATCCAAGTAGCTGAAGCCCTCCCGCCTACACCAGCTCTTCAGCCACGCATTCATTTGCCTTCTCCTCCTATTCCTACCCTCACTAGCACATGGCACAGGGAGTAATCCTGAGATTACAACCCTAGAGGTCCTGCTTTTTAACCTTCTGCCTAACTCCCTATATTCACTTTCGAGGACCTCATCTCTTTTCCTGCCTATGTCGTTAGTACCAATATGGACCACAACCTCTGGCTGCTCACCTTCCCCTTTCAGAATGTCCTGCAGCCGCTCCGATACATCCTTGACCCTAGCACCAGGGAGGCAACACACCATCCTGGAGTCTCATTTGTGGCCACACAACCAATCGCCTTGCCGCTCTCCTGTGATGTCACTGTTGGCTTTTTTTTCAAAACTCAGGGCGCTGTCACTGCTCTTTTTAAACACGGCTGGTCTCACTCAGTCTCCTTTCTCGCTGTCGCTGCTCTTTTTAAACACCGCCGCTCTCACACATAGAGCTCTCGCTCTATCTGCACCCCTTATGATAGAATCCCCTATCACTATAGCTCTTCCAACCCTTTTCCTCCCCTGCTGTGCAGCAGAGCCCTCTGTGGTGCCACGAACTTGGCTTTCCCCAGGGAGGTCATCCCCCCCAACTGTATCCAAAGCGGTATATCTGTTTGAGAGCGTGATGGCCTTAGGGGACTCCTGCACTACCTGCCTATGCCTACTACTCCATCTGGAAGACACCCATCTCTTTTCTGCCTGTGCAGCCATTACCTGCGGTGTGACCACCTCACTAGAAGTGCTATCCACGACTTCCTCAGCATCACGGATGCTCCACAGTGAATCCACCCGCAGCTCCAGCTTCATAATGCGGGTAGCCAGTAGCTGCAGCTGGATACACTTCCTGCACACATGGTCGTCAGGGACACTGGAAGCGTCCCTGATTTCCCACATAGCGCAGGAGGAGCAGATCACGAGGCTGAGCTCTCCTGCCATGACTTACCCTTAGATTAATTAGTTACTCCCTAAATTAAAAAAATATATAAATTATACTAGGGGCCTTGTTCTACCCACTTCAATCTAAAGTCCTTAAAAAAAACACTTTAGTGGTACTCACCTTATCACCAGAGGTTTTATTTTCAACAAAAAAACTTACCCCTTATTTTTTAAGATATTCTAACAGCTGCTATTCACCAACCAATCACCTTGCAGCTCTCCTGTGATGTCACTGTTGGCTTTTTTTTCCAAAACTCAGGCGTGCTGCGCTGCTCTTTTTAAACACCGCTGGTCTCACTCAGTCTCCTTCTTTCCCATTGTCGCTGCTCTTTTTAAACACCGCCGCTCTCACTCAGTCTCCTTCTTTCTCGCTGTCGCTGCTCTTTTTAAACACCGCTGGTCTCACTCAGTCTCCTTCTTTCCCGCTGTTACTGCTCTTTTTAAACACCGCTGGTCTCACTCAGTCTCCTTCTTTCTCGCTGCCGCTGTTCTTTTTAAACACTGCCGGTCTCACTCAGTCTCCTTCTTTCCCGCTGCTGCTGCACCTTTTAAATACCGCTGGTCTCACTCAGTCTCCTTCTTTCCCGCTGTCGCTGCTCTTTTTAAACATAAGAAACCTGGTTCCTTTTTTTTTGTAATTGGCGTTAGATTTGGATCCCAACCTTCGAGTTTCCAATTAATATGATTCCAGATGTGAGAGCTTAATATGATGCTAGACGCAAGACCCCAATTTATATGTTAGCCCAGAGGCGAGTAATTAATATGATTCCAAACGCAAGCCCCCTCCCCCCCAATTAGTCTGATTATGATGCCAGATGAACCTCCAATTAAATATGTTATGACTGCAATGGGAGCAATGCACTGTCATTTCAGTCCCCTCACTCCACAGATCACAGCATATTATTAAGCTTTCACACCCAATCAGAAAACAGCCAAATGAAACACTCGAGTAACCCCTGGAATAAATAGACTAAACCAGGTATATTTTGACAACAACAAATTAACTATTTCTTAAAAAATTAAATCTTAAAAAATATTGAGATAAATGTATGTCTAAAGACCTTATAACTTCTTATTTTAATCTAACTCCCCCAATTCACACACATACGCTCAAAATTAACAGTAGTTAACCAGTTTTTAAAAGTGGAGTTTTTAAAATTAGCTATCTCTGAAGAATAAGTAAAATAAATAAGTCTTTGTACGTTACATTCCTGATGGATGAGGTCTTCTAATACAAAAAATAATTAAATGCTACTCGAAGTCTTCACGTGAATTTGATGAAAGTAGTCTTTCAGTAGATAGGCATTCATCTCTTTGACTGCAGTAAGCATTAAACAATTCTTTGAATGATGAGCACAGGAATACAAACAGTTTCTTGAAAAAGAAGGCTTTTTTTCTTTACTCCGGGAATTAACATGGCCTTGTAGCTCCTTGTAGAATTTCTGCTGAGAGAGAATAAACAGCTCCTTTCTCTTCAGTACACCTTGCTGGAAAGTCTCTCAAAACTAACTTGTTTCAGCCAGTTTCTGCCAGTTTTGCACACAGTTAAGTGGAAACATAATATTATGTGACCTCTCTCTCTCCTGCTGTTGCCCAAGTTAACAGAAATACAGTTGTGGCACACAGTGTCTCAGAAATTACTGAACGTTCGCTCCCTTAAAGGTGCACTGTTTTTAACAGAGTCTTAAGGCACACACTGTTTTTCATCGGAGGAGAAAAATAATTACAGGTCAATGACAGAAGTAATAGCATAACATAGAAGAAAGCAAACTAGAGGGTAGTGCAGTTGAATTAGCACAATTCAGTTACAAATGAAAAAACTTGAGAAGGAAAAAGAATTGAAAAAACTTGAGTTGTAAAAGAATTGACAATGAAAAGACTTGAATTTGAAAAAGTGGAAACGGAAAGACGGAGAGCATTTCAGAGAGAACAAGAAAGAAAAGGAAGGGAAGGTGAAGTTAAAAAGTTGGAACTAAAACAACAGGGTGGTCCTGACTCCAGTGAAGATTCTGGCGAGCATGGATCTGACCCCAGCCCAGGACCCAGCGGAAAGCTATTTAATTTTATTTAAGCTCTCCCTAAGTTTGAGGAAAGGGATATAGAGGCATTTTTCATTTCTTTTGAAAATATAGCCAAACAAATGAAATGGCCAAAGGTTTATCCCATGCTTTCTGAGGAGGCTCCTCCAGATTATGAGATGGCAAAAAAGGCTATTCTCGCTGCGCATGAATTAGACCCTGAGCTTACCAACTGAAATTTCGGAACCTCTAGAGATTGTCTGGGCAGAATTATATAGAATTTGAGAGAGTAAAGCAAATTAATTTTGATCATCAGATACGGGCACTAAAGATGAAGGCCACGTATGAGAATCTTAGGGAATTAATTCTGAAAGAATTTAAAAATTCACTCCCTCCATTAGTAAGAACCCATGCAGAGAGCTAGAAGGTTTCAACAGCCAGACAAGCAGTGGAAATTGCTGATGATTATGAGCTTGTGCATAAATCTGTCATCTTTTGTCCATCATCCCCACAAACCCAAGAAGGATAGAAAGTGGGAGAGTGAAAGGAAGGCCAGTAGCTGGAGACAAGAATGGACAGCTGGGAAGGCCCCAGGATTTCCTCCTCAGGCCAAAAAGGAAGATGCTAAGGGTGGAAATGAGGTCTGCAAGCCTAAGTGTTATCGTCACAAGGTTGGACATCTTGTGCAGAATGCTGGAAGTTGCACGGTAAACCCATGGGACTTATTGGGGTACACAATGCCGAAGCAGAGAAAGGGGTCCTGACCGAGAGTACAGCAGATCAGGCTGTAGCTCTGATTGCAGCTGTAAATCCAAATACAAACACCAATGTGAGTGCAGGGGTTGAGAATAAGATACCTGAGAATTACAGGGAATTCTTGTCAAAAGGAAAAGTAACTCCTTATCCCTCAAGTGAGGCAGGTAAACCTATAGTTATACTTAGGGATACAGGAGCCATCCAAACTATTGCTGAAGAAAGGCATAACATTTCCACCAAAGAGCGCACTGAATACTAAAGTTTTAGTGAATGGTATTGGCGGGGAGTATATACACAAACCTTCTGGTGCACCTAGAATGTGACTTAATGTCTGGAGCGGTAACAGTAAGAGCTATTCATAATTTGCAGGTAGATAGATTTGACGTACTCTTGGAGAATGACTGGGCCGGAGCAAAGTATTAGCTTCTCCAATAGTCACATAGAAACCAAGTGAAGTTAAAGAGACGGAACAGTTACAGAAAAAGGTTCCCGAAGTTTTTCTTTCATGTGTGGTAACCCGAGTAATGGCTAAACAAGGTCCATTGTCAGAGGTCAAATTGGTACCACAGACAGATAGCGGAATATCTGAAATTTACTTTGGGGATTTGGATAAACCAAAGGAAATTTTAATAATTCTTCTCTGATGATGGTTCAGCAAGCTGATCCAGAGTTAAATAAAGTGGCACAATCATTCAAACAGAAGCTGAGGCAAAAGGAGTTCCAGAAAGCTATTATAAGAACATAAGAACTAGGAGCAGGAACAGGCCGTCCGGCCCCTCGAGCCTGCTCTGCCATTCAATAAGATCATGGCTGATCTATTCGTGGACTCAGATCCACTTACCCGCTGTCTCACCGTATCCCTTAATTCCTTTATTGTTCAAAAAGATATCTACCATAGCTTTAAAGGCGTTTACTGAAGAAGCGTCAACTACTTCACTGGGCAAGGAATTCCATAGATTAACAACCCTCTGGGTGAAGAAGTTCCTTCTCAATTCAGTCCTAAATCTGCTCTCTCTAATGTTGAGGCTATGCCCTCTTGTCCTAGCTTCACCTGCCAGTGGAAACATCATCTCTACTTGTATCTTATCTATTCCCTTCATAATTTTATATGTCTCTATAAGATCCCCCCTCATTCTTCTGAATTCCAATGGATATAATCCCAATCTACTCAGTCTCTCCTCATAAGCCAACCCCCTCAACTCCGGAATCAACCTCGTGAACCTCCTCTGCATCCCCTCCAATGCCAGTACATCCTTTCTCAAGTAAGGAGACCAAAACTGCACACAGTACTCCAGGTGCAGCCTCACCAGTACCTTATACAGCTGCAACATAACCTCTCTGCTTTTAAACTCAGTCCCTTTAGCAATGAAGGACAAAATTCCATTTGCCTTCCTAATTACTTGCTGTACCTGCAGACCAACCTTCTGCGATTCATGCACAAGGACACCCAGGTCCCTCTGCATAGCAGCATGCTGCAACATTTTACCATTCAAGTAATAATCCTTTTTACTGTTACTCCTACCGAAATGAATGACTTCACATTTATTAACATTGTATTCCATCTGACAGACCTTTGCCCACTCACTCAATGTATCTATGTTCCTCTGCAAAGTTTCACAGTCATCTGCACACTTTGCTCTGCCACTCATCTTAGTGTCATCTGCAAACTTTGACACCCTACACGTGGTCCCCAACTCCAAATCATCTATATAAATTGTAAATAATTGCGGTCCCAACACCGATCCCTGAGGCACACCACTAGTGACTGATTGCCAGCCAGAATAGCACTCATTTATCCCCACTCTCTGCTTCCTGTTAGTCAACCAATCCCCTATCCATGCTAATACTTTACCCCTAACACCATGCATCCTTATCTTATGCAGCAGCCTCTTGTGCGGCACCTTGTCGAAGGCCTTTTGGAAATCTAGGTACACCACATCCACTGGGTCCCCATTGTCCACCTTGCTCGTAATGTCTTCATAGAATTCCAAAAGATTTGTCAAGCATGACCTGCCCTTCATGAACCCATGCTGCGTCTGCCCAACGGGACAATTTCTATCGAGATGCCCTGCTATTTCTTCCTTGATAATAGACTCAAGCATCTTCCCCACTACAGAGGTTAAGCTAACCGGTCTATAATTCCCCATCTTTTGCCTGCCTCCCTTTTTAAACAGTGGCTTCACATCTGCTGTTTTCCAATCAGCTGGGACTACCCCAGAGTCCAGTGAATTTTGGAAAATTACCGCCAGTGCACCTGCTATTTCTCCCGCCATCTCTTTTAGTACCCTGGGATGCATTCCATCAGGGCCAGGAGACTTATCAATCCTTAGGTCCATTAGCTTGCCCAACACTACCTCTTCCGTAATAATGATTGTTTCCAGGTCCTCACCCACGTTCGTCTCTTTGTCAATTACTGGAATGTTATTAGTGTCCTCCACTGTGAAGACCGATACAAAATACCTGTTCAATGCCTCGGCCATCATATCCCATAACTAAATTCCCCTTCTCATCCTCTAAAGGACCAACGTTTACTTTAGCCACTCTTTTTCGTTTTATATATTTATAGAAACTTTTGCTATCTGTCTTTATATTCTGTGCTAGTTTTTTCTCATGTTCTATCTTACTTTTCTTTATAGCTCTTTTTGTGGCTTTCTGTTGACCTTTAAAGTTTTTGCAATCTTCTAGTTTCATGCTGTTTTTGGCCACTTTGTATGCCTTCTCTTTCAATTTGATAGCCTCCCTTATTTCCTTAGACACCCATGGCAGATTAACCCTTTTCTTCCAGTCCTTCCTTTTCACTGGAATATATTTTTGCTGAGCACTTTGAAAAATTGCTTTGAAAGTCCTCCACTGCTCGTCAACTGTCCCACCATAAAATCTTTGTTTCCAGTCTACTTTAGCCAAGTCCTCCCTCATTCTATTGTAGTCCCCCTTGTTCAGGCGCAGGACCCTGGTATTGGATTTTATCTTCACACTCTCCATCTGTATTCTAAATTCAACCATACTGTGATCACTCCTTCCAAGAGGATCCCTAACTATGAGGTCATTAATTATTCCTGTCTCATTACACAGGACTAGATCGAGGATAGCTTGCTCCCTCGTCGGTTCCATTACATACTGTTCAGGAAAACTATCACGGATACACTTAACGAGCTCCTCCTCAAGGCTACCCTGACTGAGCTGGTTCAACCAATCTACATGCAGATTAAAATCCCCCATGATAATTGCCGTACCATTTTTACAGGCATTAGTTATTTCTTTGTTTATTGCCCACCCCAATGTGATATTATTTGGTGGCCTATAGACTACGCCTATCAGTGACTTTTTCTTCTTAGAGTTTCTAATTTCCACCCAAATGGATTCAACCTCATTCTCCATAGAACAAAGAACAAAGAAAATTACAGCACAGGAACAGGCCCTTCGGCCCTCCAAGCCTGCGCCGATCCAGATCCTCTATCTAAACCTGTCGCCTATTTTCTAAGGGTCTGTATCTCTTTGCTTCCTGCCCATTCATGTATCGTCTAGATACATCTTAAAAGACGCTATCGTGCCCGCGTCTACCACCTCCGCTGGCAACGCGTTCCAGGCACCCACCACCCTCTGCGTGAAGAACTTTCCACGCATATCCCCCCTAAACTTTTCCCCTCTCACTTTGAACTCGTGACCCCTAGTAATTGAATCCCCCACTCTGGGAAAAAGCTTCTTGCTATCCACCCTGTCTATACCTCTCATGATTTTGTACACCTCAATCAGGTACCCCCTCAACCTCCGTCTTTCTAATGAAAATAATCCTAATCTACTCAACCTCTCTTCATAGCTAGTGCCCTCCATACCAGGCAACATCCTGGTGAACCTCCTCTGCACCCTCTCCAAAGCATCTACATCCTTTTGGTAATGTGGCGACCAGAACTGCACGCAGTATTCCAAATGTGGCCGAACCAAAGTCTTATACAACTGTAACATGACCTGCCAACTCTTGTACTCAATACCCCGTCCGATGAAGGAAAGCATGCCGTATGCCTTCTTGACCACTCTACTGACCTGCGTTGCCACCTTCAGGGAACAATGGACCTTAACACCCAAATCTCTCTGTACATCAATTTTCCCCAGGACTTTTCCATTTATTGTATAGTTCACTCTTGAATTGGATCTTCCAAAATGCATCACCTCGCATTTGCCCTGATTGAATTCCATCTGCCATTTCTCTGCCCAAATCTCCAATCTATCTATATTCTGCTGTATTCTCTGACAGTCCCCTTCACTATCTGCTACTCCACCAATCTTAGTGTCATCTGCAAACTTGCTAATCAGACCACCTATACTTTCCTCCAAATCATTTATGTATATCTCAAACAACAGTGGTCCCAGCACGGATCCCTGTGGAACACCACTGGTCACACGTCTCCATTTTGAGAAACTCCCTTCCACTGCTACTCTCTGTCTCCTGTTGCCCAGCCAGTTCTTTATTCATCTAGCTAGTACACCCTGGACCCCATGCGACTTCACTTTCTCCATCAACCTACCATGGGGAAAGTTATCAAACGCCTTACTGAAGTCCATGTATATGACATCTACAGACCTTCCCTCATCAATCAACTTTGTCACTTCCTCAAAGAATTCTATTAAGTTGGTAAGACATGACCTTCCCTGCACAAAACCATGTTGCCTATCACTGATAAGCCCATTTTCTTCCAAATGGGAATAGATCCTATCCCTCAGTATCTTCTCCAGCAGCTTCCCTACCACTGACGTCAGGCTCACCGGTCTATAATTACCTGGATTATCCCTGCTACCCTTCTTAAACAAGGGGACAACATTAGCAATTCTCCAGTCCTCCGGGACCTCACCCGTGTTTAAGGATGCTGCAAAGATATCTGTTAAGGCCCCAGCTATTTCCTCTCTCGCTTCCCTCAGTAACCTGGGATAGATCCCATCCGGACCTGGGGACTTGTCCACCTTAATGCCTTTTAGAATACCCAACACTTCCTCCCTCCTTATGCCGACTTGACCTAGAGTAATCAAACATCTATCCCTAACCTCAACATCCGTCATGTCCCTCTCCTCGGTGAATACCGATGCAAAGTACTCGTTTAGAATCTCACCCATTTTCTCTGACTCCACGCATAACTTTCCTCCTTTGTCCTTGAGTGGGCCAATCCTTTCTCTAGTTACCCTCTTGCTCCTTATATATGAATAAAAGGCTTTGGGATTTTCCTTAACCCTGTTTGCTAAAGATATTTCATGACCCCTTTTAGCCCTCTTAATTCCTCGTTTCAAATTGGTCCTACATTCCCGATATTCTTCCAACGCTTCGTCTTTCTTCAGCCTCCTAGACCTTATGTATGCTTCCTTTTTCCTCTTAGCTAGTTTCACAATTTCACCTGTCATCCATGGTTCCCTAATATTGCCATTTCTATCCCTCATTTTCACAGGAACATGTCTCTCCTGCACGCTAATCAACCTCTCTTTAAAAGCCTCCCACATATCAAATGTGGATTTATCTTCAAACAGCTGCTCCCAATCTACATTCCCCAGCTCCTGCCGAATTTTGATATAGTTGGCCTTCCCCCAATTTAGCACTCTTCCTTTAGGACCACTCTCGTCTTTGTCCATGAGTATTCTAAAACTTACGGAATTGTGATCACTATTCCCAAAGTAGTCCCCTACTGAAACTTCAACCAGCTGGCCGGGCTCATTCCCCAACACCAGATCCAGTATGGCCCCTTCCCGAGTTGGACTATTTACATACTGCACTAGAAAACACTCCTGGATGCTCCTTACAAATTCTACTCCATCTGGACCTCTAACACTAAGTGAATCCCAGTCAATGTTGGGAAAATTAAAATCTCCTGTCACCACCACCCTGTTGCTCCTACATCTTTCCATAATCTGTTTACATATTTGTACCTCTATCTCACGCTCGCTGTTGGGAGGCCTGTAGTACAGCCCCAACATTGTTACCGCACCCTTCCTATTTTTGAGTTCTGCCCACATTGCCTCACTGCTCGAGTCCTCCATAGTGCCCTCCTTCAGCACAGCTGTGATATCCTCTTTGACCAGTAATGCAACTCCTCCACCCCTTTTACCTCCCTCTCTATCCCGCCTGTAGCATCGCTATCCTGGGATATTTAGTTGCCAATCGTGCCCTTCCTTCAACCAAGTCTCAGTAATAGCAATAACATCATACTCCCAGGTACTAATCCAAGCCCTAAGTTCATCTGCCTTACCTACTACACTTCTTGCATTAAAACAAATGCACCTCAGACCACCAGTCCCTTTGCGTTCATCATCTGCTCCCTGCCTACTCTTCCCCTTAGTCACGCTGACTTCATTATCTAGTTCCTTACAGGCTTTAGTTACTACCTCCTTACTGTCCACTGACCTCCTCATTTGGTTCCCATCCCCCTGCCACATTAGTTTAAACCCTCCCCAACAGCGTTAGCAAAAGCACCCCCAAGGACATTGGTTCCAGTCCGGCCCAGGTGTAGACCGTCCAATTTGTAATAGTCCCACCTCCCCCAGAACCAGTCCCAATGTCCCAAAAATCTGAACCCCTCCCTCCTGCACCATCTCTCAAGCCACGCATTCATCCTGACTATTTTTTCATTTCTGCTCTGACTAGCACGTGGCACTGGTAGCAATCCTGAGATTACTACCTCTGAGGTCCTACTTTTTAACTTGGCTCCTAACTCCCTAAATTCTGCTTGTAGGACCTCATCCCGTTTTTTACCTATATCATTGGTGCCTATGTGCACAACGACAACTGGCTGTTCACCCTCCCCCTTCAGAATGTTCTGCAGCCGATCCCTGACCCGTGCACCTGGGAGGCAACATACCATTCGGGAGTCTCGTTTTCGACCACAGAACCGCCTATCTACTCCCCTTACAATCGAATCCCCTACGACTATAGCCCTTCCACTCTTTTTCCCACCTTTCTGAACAGCAGAGCCAGCCACGGTGCCATGAACCTGGCTACTGCTGCCTTCCCCTGGTGAGCCATCTCCCCCAACAGTATCCAAAACTGTATACCTGTTTTGGAGGGAGATGACCGCAGGGGGCACCTGCGCTGCCTTCCTGCTCTTTCTCTGCCTTTTGGTCACCCATTTCCTTTCTCCCTCAGCAATCCTAATCTGCGGTGTGACCAATTCGCTAAACGTGCTATCCACGACCTCCTCAGCATCGCGGATGCTCCAAAGTGAGTCCATCCGCAGCTCCAGAGCCGTCATGCGGTCTAACAAGAGCTGCAGCTGGACACACTTCCAGCACGTGAAGGAGTCAGAGACATCAGCTGTGTCCCTGAGCTCCCACATTGAGCAAAAGGAGCATAACACAGGTCTGAGATCTCCTGCCATTTTTAATCTTAAGCTTAACTTAGTCTTAACTTAGATAAATGAAAAAGGAACGAAAAGTTTTTCCAATCACACGAAAAAAAATAAATAGAAAAAGCCTTACCTTATCTACACACCACTGAGTCCTTTTCTTTTTGGTTAGAGGAGGAGGGCGGGTGGGAGACACTACAGGTGTAGTTCAGCCGCTGCCCAAATATATAGGACTTACTTACCAGCTGCCACCTCGCTCTCCCTGTCGCCGCTGCAAAATGAAACTGCCGAAACAAAAAGGTAAGTTTATATTTAGTTTATAGAACCTATATCATCTCTCAGCACCGCCCTGATGTCATTCTTGAATATCAGAGCTACACCACCTCCCTTACCTTCCTGTCTGTTCTTCCGAATAGTCTGGTACCCCTGGATATTTAACTCCCAGTCGTGACCAACCTGTAACCATGTCTCCGTAATGGCTACCAAATCATATTCATTCGCGATGATTTGTGCCATTAACTCATCAACCTTGTTAGGAATGCTACGAGCATTCAGGTAAAGTGCCTTTATGCTAGCTTTCTTACCCTCATGATTCCCAACATCTCTAATAATATCTCCTGAGTTATCCTTCCTTCTGCTTCTTTCATCGTCTGCCTTGAACTTAAACCCTCCTGCAAACATGTTAATCTGCTGCTTACCTTTTTATTTACCATCATACTCTCTGTCGTTTTCCCTTTCCCTTCCCCCCGACTCACTAGTTTAAAGTCCTAGAGACCACCCTATTTATCCTTTTCGCTAGAACACTGGTTCCAGATCGGTTCAGGTGGAGACCGTCCCATCGGTACAGATCCTCCCGGTTCCAAAACTGATGCCAATGCCCCATGAAATGGAACCCCTCTTTCCCACACCACTCCCTTAGCCTCGTGTTTACTTCCCTAATTTTCTTATTTGCACGTGGCTCGGGCAGTAATCCGGAGATTATGACCCTTGAGGACCTGTTCCTTAATTTCGTTCCTAGTGCTTTATAATCCCCAAACAGGTCCTCCATCCACGCCTTGCCTATGTTGTTAGTCCCAACGTGGACCACAACAACTGGATCCTCCCCCTCCCGCTCCAATATCCTTTCAAGCCGGTCAGAGATGTCCTGCACCCTGGCACCGGGCAGGCAACACACCATGCGGGACTCCCAATCCGGCTTGCAAAAGATACTATCTATCCCCCTAATTATAGAATCCCCTATAACTACCACTTGTCTTTTTGCTCCCCCTTCTTGAATGGCCTTCTGCACCATGGTGCCGTGGTCAGTTGGCTCATCCTCCCCGCAGCCCATTTCCTCATCCACACATGGAGCAAGTATCTCATACCTGTTGGATAAGGTCAAAGGTTGAGGCTCCTCCACTCCTGAACTCAGGATCCCCCTACCTACCTCACTTGCAATCACACCCTGTTGTCTCTGATCACTAACTGAATTTGAATTACTTAATCTACCAGGTGTGACTGCCTCCTGAAACAAAACGTCCAGGTAACTCTCCCCCTCCCGGATGTGCCGCAGTGTTTGAAGCTCAGATTCCAGATCATCAACTCTGAGCCGGAGTTCTTCCAGCAACCAACACTTGCTGCAGATGTGGTCACTGCCGTTCACAATGGGGTCAGCCAGCTCCCACATCATACAGCTACAGCACATCACCTGCCCAGCATTCTCTACTTAGTTAATTACTTTATTACTATATATAAATTTATGAGTTAAATACTTTCTGATACTTCTCTGCTATGGTCTTTTTCAAATAACCAATTAATAATTAATAGAAAAATCAAAAAAAGAAAGTAAATTTTTAACCATTCACATGACACAGAAGAAATAGAAAAGCTTACCTTATCAACACACCAGAGTCCTTTTTTTTTGGTTAGAGGAGGAGGATGGGTGGGAGCCACTACACTTGTAGTGTTTCAGGTTTAGCAACTGCCCAAATATATAGGTTTTTACTTACCCAGCAGTCCCCTGGTCCGCCGAAACAAAAGGTAACTTACTTTAAGCTGAAACTGACCTTCCCAGCTGATAACACGCTCGCACTATCTCTGCTTCAGAGCAAGCTGCTGCAACAAAAAGTAAGTTATTTTCAACTGCCCAAATATATAGGTTTTTACTTACCCAGCAGTCCCCTGGTCCGCCGAAACAATTATATTATAGATGGGGTTCTGATGAAGAAGTGGAGACCTCCTCACAGAGCTGTGGACGAGGAATGGACGGTTGTTCAGCAGACGGTGGTACCGCCTAAGTATCGCCAGGAACTATTAAGGTTAGCGCATGAAATTCCTGTAGCGGGACATGTGAGGATCAAATCACATATAAGTCAACATTTTTACTGGCCAGGTCTTTCCAAGGATGTTGGTCAGTTTTGTAAAACATGCCATCTGTGCCAGATTGTGGGAAAACTACAACCTGCTGTAAAACCGGCACCTCGAATTCCCATAGCAGTTATTGGGGAACCATTTAGTAGGGTGTTGGTAGCCTGTGTAGGACCTTTACTGAAAACAAATGTGGAACACCAATATATACTCACTATCATAGATATGGCTACTTGGTTCCCAGAGATCATTCTCTTGAGCACAATTTCTGCTAAGGTAGTGTTAGAGACGTTAACCCAGTTCTTCACTAGATATGGATTACCAATTGAGATTCTGTCAGATCAAGGTTCCAGTTTTATGTCCAAAATTTTTCAGAATGTTATGGGTAATTTGGGTATAACACAGTTAAAGTCTTCAGCATTGCACCCACAGACACGGGAGGCTTTGGAAAGGTACCATCAAAACAATGATTAGGGCATACTGTCATGAATATCCTCATGATTGGGATAAAGGGCTAGAATTTCTTTTGTTTGCTACTAGGGATTCACTTAATGAATCTACAGGTTTTAGTCCTTTTGAATTAGTTTATGGACATGAGATAAGACATTGAATAAAACTATTTAAAGAAAGGGTTTAGGTTTTTAGAACAGAGGGATGAATCTTCTGTACTAGATTATGTATGTGTGTTCCGAGAGCTTGCAAAGTGGCTCATGAACACCTTAAAGCTTCCCAAACAACTATGACGAAGTGGGCAGACAAGCATGTCAAGACCTGAACATTTCAACCAGGGGATGAGGTACTAGTATTGGCACCTTTACAGGGTGAACTTTTAAAAGCATGGTTCAGTGATCCATATAAAGCGGTCAAGAGAATTGGTGCAGTAAATTATTTCATTCACACCTCAGATCGCTGGAAAAAGAATCGACCATGTCATATCAATATGTTAAAGGCTACGTTTACTGATAATGCAACCACTAGGTGGCGCTGCACTGGCACATGCGCAAATGCAGCCTGTTCCACCATGATGTCACACTCTGTGATGTTCGGGCAGCTGCCAGGAGTAAAGATTCCACTGCTCAAATAATCACATAAAGGCAATGTAAACCCATGGCAGCACACAATGGCTGGAGAGCGAGCGGGGGACAGAACAGGGCAGGGGGAAAGAGCGGAGGTGAAAGGGGGAAGGAAAGAGGGGGGGGAAAGAGGGTGGGAGAGAGAGCTGGGGGGGAGAAAGATCAGGGGAGGGGGAGAGAGCAGGGGGGGAAGTGAGAGCAGGGGGGAAAGAGCAGAGGTGGAGACAGAGTGAGGGGGGAGAGCGCGGACAGGTGGTGAGAGTGCGGGGATGGAGAGAGAGCTGGGCGAAGAGAGCGGGGGGGCAGGGGATGAAAGCGGGAGGGATGGGGTGAGATAGCGGGGGGCAGGGGGAGTTAGAAAGAAAGTGAGCGGGCAGGGGAGAAAAGAGAGCGAGTGGATGGGGGGGGGTAAGAGAGTGAGCAGGTGGGTGAGAGGGAAGGAGGGGAGCGCATCTGCACCTGCCACCACCAAGGCCTTCAGCCGCTCCCTCCCTGCTCCCACCCCCTGCTCTCTTCCCCACTTCTCCCCCACTATCTCCCCCTCCACTTTCCCCCTGCTGTCTCCCCCTCCCCCCCACTCTCTCCCCTCCGCTTCCCCCCGCTCTTTCCCCCCTCTGCTTCCGCCGCGCTTTTTCCCCCTCTGTTGCCCTCCCGGTCTCTCCCCCATTTCACCTCCCCCCGTGTTATGTGATGGTGGCATCTGCGCATGTGCCAACCAGTCCTGGAAATGCAGAATGCAATGCATGCAGAGAGCACGAACGCATTTGCGCTTGTGCGCATCTTGGCGAGGTCTGATGATGTCAGCGGCCGGCTGCGTTGTCAAGAATCACTTTGTATGTTAAAACAATTGTTACGACCAAGTGAGAAAGGGGTCTCGGGGTTCCCTCTTCGCCTTTGCCTGGTTTCACCATAACAGGGTTTAATTTTAAAAACACCATGTTTTTCGCACCCTCTCAGTGAATTCTTGTTCACTGCTTTCCAATTGTAAGGCAAAGAAATCAATCAGACAGGTTTTTTTTAGATTTAAACAGGAAAGGTGGAAGTTTATTCATCTTAAACTCTAATTCGGTTAACAACTACGAACATGCAACGCGACCATGCCAGCGTACATTCGTGATAAACACACACACAGATTGAGATAGAAGCAGAAAAAATAAAGGACAAAGGTTTGAGGCAATAGCTGGCATTTATTTATGGTCCTTTGAATTCGATGTAGTGACTTTGGTAGCTGATAAGTCTTGCCATTTCATTGGGGCCCAGTGCACGCTTTAAAATTTGTTTCGACATAGGAGTCTTTTCTCTCTTGAGGTTTAAATGACTTCAGTGGATCCGGAGATTAATGAGAGAGAGAAGGAGCCAGACAGGAGAGAGGCTCTTGTTCCAAGTCCAGTTGCAATCTGCAGTCTGACCCAAGCTGTCCTGTGAGCAGTTCAAAACCAGACCTGGGTCAGCAGGTTAGTCATGTGACTCGCCGTTTAGACAAACTCCTGCGTTTGTGGATTTCAAACTCTCCGTTGCAGGAAGGGGATGTGGATCACCATTGCCCAGACCAACCTCTGTTAATTGAATCAGTGAGCAGTTCCCATTGTCTTTTCCTAGGCCACTGTCTCTTAGAATGCAATTATTTTGCCAGCAGCTGCTGTTCTCTTTAAACATGTCATCTCTCCACTCAAGCAACAGTTTAAAATTAATGTTCATGAGACGGAATTAATATGCCTCATTCTTGGCAGGTGGGGGTTTTCATGACACAATTCTATTGCTGGGAAGAGAATAATCAAGCATAGGTATGTCAGGTAGTAGGGACCGTGAAAAAATGAGAAGGATATTGAGGATGAGGCAGAAGGAGGCCGAGAGAATTCTCAAATTGAACTTCCTACTATCCAGTTAGCTAAAACTGAATTGCTAGGGAGATTATTATGGGGAACAAAGAAATGGCTGACCAACTAAATGCATTCTTTGGTTCTGTCTTCACAAAGGAGGACGCAAATATCATACCAGAAATGTTGGGGAACACAGGGCTTAGTGAGAGAGAAGAACTGAAGGAAATCAGTATTAGTAGAGAAATGGTGTTGGGGAAATTGATGGGATTAAAGGCCGATAAATCCCCAGGGCTTGATAATCTACATCCCAGAGTACTTAAAGAAGTGGCCCTAGAAATAGTGGATGGATTGGTGGTCATCTTCCAAGATTCTATAGACTTTGGAACAGTTCCTACAGATTGGAGGGTAGCTAATGTAACCCCACTATTTAAAAAGGGAGGTAGAGAGAAAGCAGGGAATTATAGACCAGTCAGCCTGACATCGGTAGTGGGGAAAATTCTAGAGTCCATTATCAAAGATTTTATAGCAGAGCACTTGGAGAATCGTGGTAAAATCGGACAGAGTCAGCATGGATTTATGAAAGGGAAATCATGCTTGACAAATCTACTAGAATTCTTCGAGGATGTAACTAGTAGAGTCGATGAGGGGGGAGCCAGTGGATGTGGTTTATTTGGACTTTCAGAAGGCTTTCGACAAAGTCCCACATAAGGTTAGCGTGTAGAATTAAAGCGCATGGGGTTGGGGGTAGTGTATTGCAATGGATAGAAAATTGGTTAGCAGGCAGGAAACAAAGAGTAAGAATAAATGGGTCATTTTCTGAATGGCAGGCAGTGACTAGTGGGGTACCGCAGGGATCGGTGCTAGGTCCCCAGCTATTCACAATATATATTAATGATTTAGATGAGGGAACTAAATTTAATATCTCCAAATTTGCAGATGACACAAAACTGGGTGGGAGGGTGAGTTGTGAGGAGGATGCAGAGAGGCTTCAGGGTGATTTGAACAAGTTGAATGAGTGGGCTAATGCATGGCAGATGCAGTATAATGTGGATAAATGTGAGGTTATCCACTTTGGTAGCAAAAACAGGAAGGCAAATTATTATCTGAACGGCTATAAACTGACAGAGGGGAATATGCAGCAAGACCTGGGTGTTCTCGTACACCAGTAGCTGAAGGTAAGCATGCAGGTGCCACAGGCGGTAAAAAAGGCAAATGGTATGTTGGCCTTCATAGTGAGAGGATTCGAGTACAGGAGCGGGGATGCCTTGCTGCAATTATACAGGGCCTTGGTGAGGCCACACCTGGAATATTGTGTGCAGTTTTGGTCTCCTTATCTGAGGAAGGATGTTCTTGCTATAGAGGGAGTGCAGCAAAGGTTTACCAGACTGATTCCTGGGATGGCGGGACTGACGTATGAGGAGAGATTAAGTCAGTTAGGATTATATTCGCTGGAGTTCAGAAGAGTGAGGGGGGATCTCATAGAAACCTATAAAATTCTAACAAGACTTGACAGGGTAGATGCAGGAAGGATGTTCCCGATGGTGGGGGAGTCCCGAACCAGGGGTCATAGTCTAACGATACGGGGTAAACCTTTCAGGACTGAGATGAGGAGAAATTTCTTCACCCAGAGAGTGGTGAGCCTGTGGAATTCGCTACCACAGAAAGCAGTTGAGGCCAAAACATTGTATGCTTTCAAGAAGGGGTTAGGTATAGCTGTTGGGGCGAAAGGGATCAAAGGATATGGGGGGAAAGCGGGAACAGGTTACTGATTTGGATGATCAGCCATGATCATAATGAATGGCGGAGCAGACTCGAAGGGCTGAATGGCCTACTCCTGCTCCTATTTTCTATGTTTCTATTAGACACGATGCTTTCATATTTAGATGTAGAACAAGGTGAAGACCTAACAAGGCTACTCACAGCATTTAAAAAAGTCTGTAAGGATAAGCTAAGACGTACAACTTTAGCCACACATCATGTGGATGTAGGGGAATCCATTCCTATAAAACAGCATCCTTACCACTTGAGTCCAGAGAAACAGACCTAGGTAAAAGCAGAGATCCAATACATGCTGGAAAACCACCTAATTGAACCCAGTCAAAGCAGCTGGAATTCACCAATAGTATAAGCCTAAACCTGATGGTTCAACTAGACTGCATAGACTACAGAAAGGTTAATGTAGTAACAAAGGCAGACTCCTACCCAATCCGTCGCATGGAAGACTGTATTGACAGAGTGGGCAGTGCCATGTTTCTTACAAAAATAGATTTGTTAAAGGGATTCTGGCAAGTTCCTCTAACCCCCAAGCTAAAGAAATACCAGCTTTTGTCACACCGGATGGTTTGTTCCAGTGCCAGGTGATACCGTACAGGCTAGGGAGTGTCCCAACAACATTTGAGAGACTAGTGAACCCGGTGGTAGCCAGTGTTCCTAACTGTGGTTTAGCTTGGTGATGTGCTGGTTTATAGTAACACTTGGAACAACTAGGGTCTCTGTTTGGAAGGTTGCAATTGGCTGACTTGGTGATAAATTTTGTGAAAAAATTTAAAAACCAGAATGCCAGGCTGTTCTGTTGGAATTTACTAGTACAGCCCTATCACTTAAAGATTATCCACATTGTGAGCAAAAATAATGTTATTGCAAATGCTTTATCGCAAATTTAACTTTGTTTGAGTTATATGAATGCAGAGATGGTACAAAGCAAAATTGTATTAACTGCAGGGAAAGAGTAAATGGGGATGAGTGTAAGAATGTGTTTACAATGTTTTCATCTTCTGTTTTAACGCATTTAATAATGATGTTTCATTTCTCCAAGGGCTGAGCTGCTACGAGTGTTTCCATTTTCTTGTTAAATTTTGAGAATTTCTGTTTTAAAATTGAAAAGATCAATAGATGCTGGAACTTTGGGTGTTTTTTCAAAAGGAGGTTGCAAGAGGTTTGTACTGAGTTTGAACCGTAAACAGTTACTAGAAGTCACCTGTTTTCAAATAACCCAGCAGGAGTTGTTTTTGACTTGGGGAGATGTTGACAAGGGAGTAACAGGCCTAGATTTCTGGACATCAGGAGGCTTGACTTGCAGAATGTTTTCAGTTTCAATTTGAACTGTTAAAAAGCCAGTTGGTGTTTTGTCTGCAACAGAAGAACAGCTCAGCTCTCTCTCTTGAAAACAAATCCAGCATCCAGTGTTTCAGTTTCCTATTTCCTCCTGTATTTGAAGACAACCTGCATGTTTGAAGGAATATGTGCATCAAATGTGTGGGAATTGAAACCTTTGTTGCTGCATTCCTCCTGTAAGACCTATTTGGAGCCTCTGTAGTGGCATCTCTTGGAAAGCCTACCCAAACTGATCATCAACATCACCTGGAAAGAATTGTTCTAGGAAGATTGACAGCCATCGACATGCATTTGGGACACCTAACCAAAGCAAAGGACATAGGAACATAGGGGCAGGAGTAGGCCATTCAGCCCGTGGAGCTTGCTCCACCATTCAATACAATCATGGCTGATAGTTCACTTCAATCCCCTTTTCCTACACTATCCTCATATCCCCTTATGTAATTTATTTTAGATATCTGTCTATCTCTGATTTAAATATACTCAATGACTGAGCTTCCACAGCCCTCTGAGGTAGAGAATTCCAAAGATTCACAACCCTCTGAGTATAGAAATTTCTCCTCATCTCTGTCCTAAGTGGCTTCCCCCTTATTTTGAAATTGTGTCCCCTGGTTCTAGACTACCTAACAAGGGGAAACATCTAACCTGCATCTACCCTGTCTATCCCTTTAAGTAGTTTGTAGGTTTCAATGTGATTACCTCTCATTCTTCAAAACGTTAAAGAATACAGGCCCGGTTTCCCCAATCAGGGATTAGGCAGTGGCTTAGTGGTATTATCACTGGACTAGTAACCCAGAGACCCAGGGTATTTTTCTGGGGACATGGGTTCGAATCCCACGACAGCAGAAGGTGGAATTTGAATTTAATTAATAAATCTGGAATTAAAAGCTAGTCTAATGGTGGCCATGAAACCATTGTCGATTGTTGTAAAAACCCATCTGGTTCACTAATGTCCTTTAGGGAAGGAAATCTGCTGTCCTTACCTGGTCTGACCTACATGTGACTCCAGACCCACAGCAATGTGGTTAACGCTTACATGCCCTCTGAAATGGCCTAGCAAGCCACTCAGTTGTACCTAACCGCTACGAAGTCAATAAAAAGTAATGAAACCGGACGGACCACCCAGCATCGACCTAGGCACTGGAAACGACAACGGCAAACCCAGCCCTGTCGACCCTGCAAAGTCCTCCTTACTAACATTTGGGGGCTTGTGCCAAAGTTGGGAGAGCTGTCCCACAGACTAGTCAAGCAACAGCTTGACATAGTTATATTCACGGAATCATACCTTACAATGTCCCAGACACTGCCATTCAAGGGTATGTCCTGTCCCACCGACAGGACAGACCCACCAGAGGTGGTGGCACAGTGGGATACAGTAGGGAGGGAGTTGCCCTGGGAGTCCTCAATATCGACTCCGGACCCTATGAAGTCGCATGGCATCAGGTCAAACATGGGCAAGGTAACCTCCTTCAGAGCTGTCCCACAGACTAGTCAAGCAACAGCTTGACATAGTTATATTCACGGAATCATACCTTACAATGTCCCAGACACTGCCATTCAAGGGTATGTCCTGTCCCACTGACAGGACAGACCCACCAGAGGTGGTGGCACAGTGGGATACAGTAGGGAGGGAGTTGCCCTGGGAGTCCTCAATATCGACTCCGGACCCTATGAAGTCGCATGGCATCAGGTCAAACATGGGCAAGGTAACCTCCTTCTGATTACCACCTACTGGCCTCCCTCAGTTGACGACTCAGTACTCCTCCATGTTGAACACCACTTGGAGGAAGCACTGAGGGTGGCAAGGGTGCAAAATGTACTCTGGCTGGGGGACTTCAATGTCCATCACCAAGAGTGGCTCGGTAGCACCACTACTGACCGAGCTGGCCGAGTCCTAAAGGACATAGCTGCTATACTGGGTCTGCGGCAGGTGGTGAGGGAACCAACACGAGTGAAAAACATACTTGAACTCGTCCTCACCAATCTGCCTGCCGCAGATGCTTCTGTCCATGACAGTATTGGTAGGAGTGACCACTGCACAGTCCTTATGGAGACGAAGTCCCACCTTCATATTGAGGATACCGTCCATAGCGTTGTGTGGCATTATCACAGTGCTAAATGGCATTGATTTCGAACAGATCTAGCAATGCAAAACTGGGCATCCATGAGACGCTGTGGGCCATCAGCAGCAGCAGAGTTGTACTCAACCACAATCTGTAACCTCATGGTCCGGCATATCCCCCACTCGACCATTACCATCAAGCCAGGAGACCAACCCTGGTTCAATGAAGAGTGCAGGAGAGCATGCCAGGAACAGCACCAGGCATACCTCAAAATGAGGTGTTAACCTGGTGAAGCTACAAGCCAGGACTATCTGCGTGCCAAACTGTGTAAGCAGCATGTGATAGACAAGAGCTAAGCAATCCCATAACCAACGGATCAGATCTAAGCTCTGAAGCCCTGCCACATCCAGCCGTGAATGGTGGTGGACAATTAAACAACTAACTGGAGGAGGTGGCTCCACAAATAACCCCATCTTCAATGATGGGGGAGCCCAGCACATCAGTGCGAAAGATAAGGCTGAAGCATTTGCAACAATCTTCAGCCAGAAGTGCCGAGTTGATGATCCATCTCGGCCTCCTCCTGAAGTCCCCAGCATCACAGATGCCAGTCTTCAGCCAATTCAATTCATTCCGTGTGATATCAAGAAACGACTGAAGGCACTGGATACTGCAAAAGCTATGGGCCCTGACAATATTCCGGCAATAGTACTGAAGACCTGTTCTCCAGAACATGCAGCGCCCGAGCTAAGCTGTTCCAGTACAGCTACAACACTGGCATCTACCCTGCAATGTGGAAAATTGCCCAGGTATGTCCTGTACACAAAAAGCAGGACAAGTCCAACCAGGCCAATTACCGCCCCATCGACCTACTCTCAATCATCAGTAAAGTGATGGAAGGTGTCATCAACAGTGCCATCAAATGGCACTTGCTTAGCAATAAGCTACTTAGTTTGGGTTCTGCCAGGGCCACTCAGCTCCTGACCATTACAGCCTTGGTTCAAACATGGACTAAAGAGCGGAACTCAAGAGGTGAGGTGAGAGTGACTGCCCTTGACATCAAGGCAGCATTTGACCGACTATGGCATCAAGGAGCCTTAGCAAAACTGGAATCAATGGGAATCAGGGGGAAAACCCTCCGCTGGCTGGAATCATATCTAGCTCAAAGGAAGATGGTTGTGGTTGTTGGAGGTCAACCATCTGAGCTCCAGGACATCACTGCAGGAGTACCTCAGGGTAGTGTCCTGGGCCCAAACATCTTCAGCTGCTTCATCAATGACCTACCTTCAATCATAAGGTCAGAAATGGGGATGTTCGCTGATGATTGCACAATGTTCAACACCATTCGTGACTCCTCAAATACTGAAGCAGTCCGTGTAGAAATGCAGCAAGACCTGGACAATATCCAGGCTTGGGCTGGTAAGTGACAAGTAACATTCGCGCCACACAAGTGCCAGGCAATGACCATCTCCAACAAGAGAGAATCTAACCATCTCCCTTTGACATTCAACGGCATTACCATCGCCGAATCCCTCACTATCAACATCCTAGGGATTACCATTGACCAGAAACTGAACTGGAGTAGCCATATAAATACCGTGGCTACAAGAGCAGGTCAGAGGCAAGATAGACTCAGGGAACTCCTGCACTGCCTGCCTGGTGGTTACCCATTCCCACTCTACCTGCATGCTCTTGAGCTGTGGTGTGACCACTCCCTAAACGTGCTAACCATGAAGTCCTCTGCTTCATGGATGCTCAACAGTGACTCCAGCACCGCACGTGTTCCAAAACCCGGAGTTCAAGATTTTCGCACTTCCTGCAGATGTGTTCGTCTAGGATATGTGATGAGTCCATGACTTCCCACATGCCGCAGGGCATACATTCCACTTGGCTGAGCTGACCTGCCATAACGTTACTTTAAAAACTTTTTATTACAATCAGAAGTAAAATAACTTACCAGTTACTTACCAATCAACTTCTTCCCCTGTAGTGAAGAGAGAGGCAGCTAGTGGAGGCTGAAAAAAGGTAGGAGAAAGAAAGGAACCCCTCCCTCACGCACCAAACTCCCACTTTACCTCTGTGCACTCAAATTTATTTTCTTCTTAATTTATAGTTCCCCTCCTTACCAAACTCCCTTCTTTGCACTGTGCCCTCCAGCAGCACTCAATGCAGACAAGCCCCCTCAATTTATACTCAGAAAATAATGTGTGTCAGCTCTGCTGGAGCTCTGCTAAAGCTCAGAAACCAATTTAAGCTCGCTACCTAATTAAGTAGCTACAGCTACCCTCAGAGTGTTAGTATATCCCTGTTTAAAACTGCAAGAAACCTAACTTACCTCTTAACTGAAACAGGAATTTCAATCAATTGCTAGATGTAAACAAAACAAAAACTAGACTTGAGAGATTCACATTTAAAATTCACTGACTTAGCAAACACCCTTCTTCACATTCAGTGCGGACATCTTTCTGTACCTTCTTTTCAGCCTAAATGTTTTTTAAAATTATTCTTTCTGTTTATTTGTAACAGCTGTAAACAAACATCCCTTTTATTTTTCCCGGGTAACCAATGGATGTTTATGAGGGCTAGGATAAATAAGGGGCTTTAATATTTCAATTTGTATGTACGTTTTACTTCATTATTGGTTGGGACTTGATTTATAATAAACTGATTTTTTTTGTTTGTGAATGAAATCAGGTTGGTGTGTTTTATTCTGAGAAAAATAGAGTTCATGATTCACTGTATCAGTAGGTGGGAAAATTTAAACATATGTTGTGACCTGTGGATAAGTGGGAATAGAATTAACAATTCACTCCTCCCGCCTTGGTCGCAACAACAGAGCAGTTGTTTGGCTGCAGCCAGCTGCACATTGCAGTACCAGCAGCTGCCACAACCAGGCTTTCTTACTGTGCTGTGAACCTCGAGTGGCGCTGTTGAGTTCTTCCCTTTCTTTTCAGCTTAGGCCCTGCTTATGAAGCAAAAAACAATTAGTAAAACAAAAACAGTAATGGCTGCTGTTTTTCAGATTTTTCGACCCCCTGCCAGATTAGTTTAAATCTCCATTTTCCTGGCAAATTGCCTCAGAGTTTCAACACCTCCCAGGGTCCTGTCTGTGGTCCTAGCTCACTGCACTGTTGTGGGATCATCAGCCACTCCAGGTAAGCAACCTGCTATTCTTTGTATTCTCTCAGTTTGTTCTTCAGAAAAAAATCAAACATCGTCACGATGTAATATTTGGTGGTCTTAAGAAAAATATATACCCCAAACATTGTCACCATGTAATATTACATGTTCCTTTAATTTGTGAACTATTGTAAGACTCACAGGACTACAAGTAATAGCCAAAGAAAACATGAGTTTTTATTATACTTTAAGCTGAACATATACATACAGTTACTGCACAAGCCACATCTAAAAACACATCTTACTCTGTTGGCCATGCCCACAACTCCCTGGTCATGTGTAACATGACATCACTTCCTCCAGTGACCTTCACTTACAGGTCTTAAGGTGGTTTCACGTACCACAACACCACCTACATAACTCACTGCAGTTTGTCTAGTGAAAGTACACCCACAATGTTGTCAGGTAGGGAGATCCAGGAACAGTGATATATGTTCAAGTCAGGATGGAGAAAAACTTGGAAGTGATGTACCTATTAAGTGGGAGGGACTGCTGAAGATGCCTCGGCGTGTTTCTGCAGTGCATCATTTAGACAGTGCACACTGCAGCCAAACACCATTATACTTTAATTATAACACCCCTTTTATTATAAAATAGCATATTGTTTCATCATCAGATGAAAACCATGGCAGATCTGTTAGTGAACAATGAAATCCATGTTAGGTTACTACTGAGGGGTAGCTAGGCAGTAAAATACTGAAACCCTTTATTGATGCTTTTCCTCAGCACATTTATATTTTGAATTTTGGTGTAGCTGCAGATAGAACAGCATAAAAAAAACTTCAGCAACCCACTCATTTGAATACCATTGCAAGATCATGGCCCTGGATGTCACAGTGGTTGATGGACATGTTCATTGTGTTTTTGAAAAGAATCTGTATGCAAGAAATATCAACTAGTGTGTGGGAGGATGGAAATTCAGTTTTGTAGGATTGTTAATTTAGTTTCACAAATGTACGTTGAGAAGCACTTAATAAGGTGGATCGCACAGACTCAAATATATGTTCATCAAAGTTTGTATTTGATTTAAAAAAGAAGCAAGAAATTACCAGGAACTGCAGAGGAGATAGTGAGAACTCCACAAACACATACTCAACAAACTTAATGCCATATGGACTTCATTGAGGGGGAGTAAATCCTGGTCTCAAATAAAAGCCAAATACTGCATATGTGTAAATCTGAAATAAAAATAGAAACACTGGAAATACTCAGCAGTTCTGGCTGCATCTATGGAGAGAGAAACCAAGTTAGACTTTGTTAGGCTAAAGTAGACTTGAAACAAAGATTTTACGGTGGGACAGTTGACGAGCAGTGGAGGACTTTCAAAGCAATTTTTCAAAGTGCTCAGCAAAAGTATATTCCAGTGAAAAGGAAGGACTGGAAGAAAAGGGGTAATCTGCCATGGGTGTCTAAGGAAATAAGGGAGGCTATCAAATTGAAAGAGAAGACATACAAATTGGCCAAAAGCAGCATGAAACTAGAAGATTGGGAAAACTTTAAAGGTCAACAGAAAGCTACAAAAAGAGCTATAAAGAAAAGTAAGTTATAACATGAGAAAAAACTAGCACAGAATATAAAGACAGATAGCAAAAGTTTCTATAAATATATAAAACGAAAAAGAGTGGCTAAAGTAAACGCTGGTCCTTTAGAGGATGAGAAGGGGAATTTAGTTATGGGATATGATGAAATGGCCGAGGCATTGAACAGGTATTTTGTATCGGTCTTCACAGTGGAGGACATTAATAACATTCCAGTAATTGACAAAGAGACGAACGTAGGTGAGGACCTGGAAACAATCATTATTACGGAAGAGGTAGTGTTGGGCAAGCTAATGGACCTAAGGATTGATAAGTCTCCTGGCCCTGATGGAATGCATCCCAGGGTACTAAAAGAGATGGCGGGAGAAATAGCAGTTGCACTGACGGTAATTTTCCAAAATTCGCTGGACTCTGGGGTAGTCCCAGCTGATTGGAAAACAGCAGACGTGACGCCACTGTTTAAAAAGGGAGGTAGACAAAAGATGGAGAATTATAGACCGGTTAGCTTAACCTCTGTAGTGGGGAAGATGCTTGAGTCTATTATCAAGGAAGAAATAGCAGGGCATCTCAATAGAAATTGTCCCATTGGGCAGATGCAGCATAGGTTCATGAAGGGCAGGTCATGCTTGACAAATCTTTTGGAATTCTATAAAGACATTACAAGCAAGGTGGACATTGGGAACCAGTGGATGTGGTGTACCTAGATTTCCAAAAGGCCTTCGACAAGGTGCCGCACAAGAGGCTGCTGCATAAGATAAGGATGCATGGTGTTAGGGGTAAAGTATTAGCATGGATAGAGGATTGGTTGACTAACAGGAAGCAAAGAGTGGGGATAAATGAGTGCTATTCTGGTTGGCAATCAGTCACTAGTGGTGTGCCTCAGGGATCGGTGTTGGGACCGCAATTATTTACAATTTATATAGATGATTTGGAGTTGGGGACCACGTGTAGGGTGTCAAAGTTTGCAGATGACACTAAGATGAGTGGCAGAGCAAAGTGTGCAGATGACTGTGAAACTTTGCAGAGGAACATAGATACATTGAGTGAGTGGGCAAAGGTCTGTCAGATGGAATACAATGTTAATAAATGTGAAGTCATTCATTTCGGTAGGAGTAACAGTAAAAAGGATTATTACTTGAATGGTAAAAAGTTGCAGCATGCTGCTATGCAGAGGGACCTAGGTGTCCTTGTGCATGAATCGCAGAAGGTTGGTCTGCAGGTGCAGCAAGTAATTAGGAAGGCAAATGGAATTTTGTCCTTCATTGCTAAAGGGATTGAGTTCAAAAGCAGAGAGATTATGTTGCAGCTGTATATGGTACAGGTGAGGCCGCACCTGGAGTACTGTGTGCAGTTTTGGTCTCCTTACTTGAGAAAGGAGATACTGGCACTGGAGAGGGTGCAGAGGAGGTTCACGGGGTTGATTCCGGAGTTGAGGGGGTTGGCTTATGAGGAGAGATTGAGTAGATTGGGATTATATTCATTGGTGTTCAGAAGAATGAGGGGGGATCTTATAGAGACATATAAAATCATGAAGGGAATAGATAAGATACAAGTAGAGATGATGTTTCCACTGGCAGGTGAAGCTAGGACAAGAGGGCATAGCCTCAAGATTAGAGGGAGCAGATTTAGGACTGAATTGAGAAGGAACATCTTCACCCAGAGGGTTGTTAATCTATGGAATTCCTTGCCCAGTGAAGTAGTTGACGCTTCTTCAGTAAACGTCTTTAAAGCTAAGGTAGATATCTTTTTGAACAATAAAGGAATTAAGGGATATGGTGGGAGCGCAGGTAAGTGGATCTGAGTCCACGAAGTGATCAGCCATGATCTTATTGAACGGCGGAGCAGGCTCGAGGGGCCGGATGGCCTACTCCTGCTCCTAGTTCTTATGATCTTATGATCTTAACGTTTCAGGGCAATAACCTTTCACGTGAATTTCTGATGAAGAGTCATCAACCTGAAACACTAACTCTGTTTCTCTCTCCACAGATGCTGCCAGACCTGCTGAGTATTTCCAGCAATTTCTGTTTTGATTTCTGTTCTGAAACCATTCACTTATCCACAAAGTGAGACTTTGTTTCTTATTTATGAGGACCAAACCACAACGACTGAAACTAGTTTCACTTCCTTGTCGCTTTTTTTTTCATTAGGTGTCTTGCTTGATTGAAAAGTGTCAAATTAGAAATTAACATTTAACTGAAAATATGGAAAATGTTAATGTATGGCCTTGTGTAAGCTTTGCCAGTTCTCAGCTTAAGAAATAGTTGGATTGTTCCAAGTAATCAAAGCAGTCAAGTGCATGGTCTTGTTTCCATCACCATGTTTTGCTGGGAACGGCAGCTGGTTAAGAACTGTAACGGAGATCAGTCCCAATCACCAGAATATTCTGAAAAAACAGCAACATTACAACATTACAAATGATCCTTCCTTCTTTCTCAGCACAACACTGTTGCATGCTTTGAATCACAGCATCACAGTTTAACTCTAGATTCGAACTCCATGCATTTCCAAAGCTTGGCATGCCACATCTTACTATTTATTTCTTTCCCTTAATGCCAAATGGAAGGGATAGAATCATAAAATCATACAGCACAGGAGCAGGCTATTGGGTCCATTGTGCCTCTTTGAAAGAGCTATCCCATTAATCCCACTCCCCTGCTCTTTCCCCATAGCTCTGCATATCTGCTTCCATGGCTCTGTCAGGCAGTAGATTGCAGATTGTAACAATTCATGACGTAAAATAATTTCTCATTTTCCTCCTGGATTTTTTGCCAATTACCTTAAATCTGTGTCCTCTGGTTACTGACCCACCTGACAGTAGAAACAGTTTTTCTGCATCAACTCCTTCAAAACCCCTCATAATTTTGAACACCTCTATTAAATCTCCCCTTACCCTTCTCTGCTATAAGGAACATTCCCAGCTTCTCTAGCCTCTGCACATGACCGAAGTCCCTCATCTCTGGTACCATTCCAGTAAATCTCCTCTGCACCCATTGAAAGCCTTGACATCTTTCCTAAAGTGTGGTGGACAGAATTGAACACAATACCCCAGCTGAGGCCTAACCAGAGTTTTGTAAAGGTTCACCAAGCTTCCTGTGCTCCTATTTAAAAAGTTAAGGATGCCACATTTTCTTTTAAAATTGGGTTATAAACTTGTTCTGCCACCTTCAAAGAATTGTGTATGTGAAGCCTCAGGTCCCTCTGTTCCTGCAAACCCATTTAATTTATATTGCACTTGAACTGTGGTACTGGATCTAATTTGCCCTAAGCTATTAGAGAACAGATCTTCATCTCAACTGCCTGGAAAGGATTTGAACCCAGGTTAGAAAGGACAGTGTTTGAAGCAAAGTAAATACTGAGGCAACATAGAAGGTAGTGTGGATATCAGGGTAGAATGAATCAGTTCTTCTGATTTTCTATTCCAATTAAAAATCAAGTCGTGATATGATTACTTTTCTAGTGCTCTGTTTCTAATTCCTCTTTATTTAGAATCTTCAGTATTATACTATTTAGTCAGGTAACAGACGACTGTATAGTTTGTACTCATTACTATAGAAAATATGTTAGGACAAGGTCCTCTCCAACCACACTTCAGAGTTGGCCAGTGAGAGGTCTCTCCCAAAGTTCTCCTGAGATGTTAACAGGCAGAAAGCAGAGAGTAGGAATAAACAAGTCATTCTCGCGTTGGCAAGCTGTGACTAGTGGAGTACTGCAGGGATCAGTGCTTGGGCCCCAGATGTTTACAACATATATCAACGATTTGGATGTGGGGACCAAATGTAATATTTCCAAGTTTGCGGATGACACGAAACTAGGTGGGAATGTTGTTGTGAGGAAGATGCAAAGTGGCTTCAAGAGGATTTGGACAGACGTAGTGAGTGGACAAGAACGTGGCAGATGGAATATTATGTGGAAAAATGTGAGGTTATCCACTTTGGTCGGAGGAATAGATGTACAGAGTATTTCTTAAATTATAAGAGATTAGAAAGTATAGATGTACAAAGGTGGTCCTTGTCAATAAGTCAATGAAAGGTAACGTGCAGGTGCAGCAAGCACCTTAAGAAAGGTAATGGTATGTTAGCCTTCATTGTAAGAGGATTTGAGTGCAGGAGTAGTGAAGGCTTGCTTCAATTGTATAGAACCTTGGTTAGACTGTACCTGGAGTACTGTGTGCAGTTTTGGTCCACATATCTTAGGAAGGATATTATTGCCATAGAGGGAGTGCAACAAAGGTTCACCAGATGGCGGGACTGTCCTATGAAGAGGAAACTGGGCTTGTATTCTCTAGAGTTTCAAAGAATGAGAGGTGATCTCATTGAAACCTACAAAATACTTAAAGGGTTAAACAGGGTAGATGTAGGTAAGATGTTTCCCCTGGTTGGGGATTCCAGAACCAGCGGACACAATTTCAAAATAAGGGGGAAGCCACTTAGGACAGAGATGAGGAGAAATTTCTTTACTCAGAGGGTTGTGAATCTTTGGAATTCTCTACCCCAGAGGGCTGTGGAAGCTCAGTCATTGAGTACATTTAAAGCAGAGACTAACAGATTTCTAAATACAAATGACATAAAGGGATATGGGGATAGTGTGGGGAAAAGGCATTGAAGTGAATGTTCAGCCATGATCGTATTGAATGGCGGAGCAGGCTCCATGGGCTGAATGGTCTACTCCTGCTCCTATGTTCCTATTTACATGTCATCCTCTCATGGAAACCTGTGCAGGTCTCATGTGAAATGGTAAAGTGATTCAGGGCAGGAGGCCAGTGTCTACAGGGGTATTCTGTAGTGAGGCACAAGTTTACAAATAAATGTTGTACCAAAAATGAAAAAGATCATCCAATTGATCAAGAATGATATTTCGTGTTGTCATGGAAGTGTAGTTTTTTTCTGTCCTCTGTTTAAAAACTAAGAGGGGCAGTGTACCTTTGAGAGTTGTTCTCTTTCTCTGGGCACAGTGTGCCAGCTAGGCAATAGCATGAGAGAGAGGGGGCCACCTGCTGTATTGTATCAGTTACCTGTGTAAAGACTGGTTAGAACCAGTTTGATCTGGAGAACCGCAAAGTGTGCTCACTGAAAGCAGGATTTCTCTCTCTTAGCAGAAAAATCTACATTGCTCCACAGGCTGCTTATTGCCTAAGCAGGGAACAAACCCTGGAAAGGAAATCTTTGTATTGTTGAAGGTAGCAAATTCCTTTTTACTTCCAATCTAAGAAGTATTTGGCTCAGGAGTGACTTTCTGTTGCCTTTTTGTCTTTCTGTGAGTTCTGGAATACTCTGTTAAGTTTCTACTGATAGACTCCTAATATAAAAATCCAAATAGACCTGTTGCTGTACTCCTTGTTAAAAGAACTGTGTGATGCCTGCTGCAACCGAAGTGCTTTGAATGCCTACCCATTTAAAGACTGGTCGTCGAGTTCGCCTGGAGAATTCGAGCAGCATCTGACTAATCGGTCTGGGACACCTCACCGAACCAGGAATGGAACCCATAAAGACTTACAACCCAGCTCTTTATTTATTCTTAAGAAACAGCTCTAATTTTATTGAAACCGGTTAACCATTATAGAGTCATAGAGTTATACAGTACAGAAAGAGGCCCTTCGGCCCATCGTGTCTGTGCCGGCCAACTATTCTAATCCCACTTGGCCTGTAGCCTTGTATGCTATGACATTTCAAGTTGTCATCTAAATACTTCTTAAATTTTGTGAGGGTTCCTGCCTCTACCACCTCTTCAGGCAGTGAGTTCCAGATTCCAACCACCCGCTGACTGAAAAAGTTTTTCCTCAAATCCCGTCTAAACCACCTGCCCCTTACCTTAAATCTATGCCCCCTGGTTGTTGATCCCTCCGCTAAGGGAAAAAGTTTCTTCCTATCTAATCTATCAATGCCCCTCATAATTTTGTATACCTCAATCATGTCCCCCTCACTCTCTCTGCTCTAAGGAAAACAACCCTAGCCTATCCAGTCTCTCTTCATAGCGGAAATGCTCCAGCCCAGGCAACTTCCTGGTGAATCTCCTCTGTACCCTCTCCAGTGAAATCACATCCTTCCTACAATGTGGTGCCCAGAACTGTACACAGTACTCCAGCTATGACCTAACCAGCGTTTTATACAGCTCCATCATAACCACCCTCCTCTTATATTCTATGCCCCAGCTAATAAAGGCAAGTATCCCATATGCCTTCCTAACCTTCAGTTTTTGAATGTGTGTGCACAGGAAAGTGAGGATAAATAAGAAGTTATAAGGTGTTTAGACATAGTTTTATCTCAGTATTGTTTAAGATTTAGTTTATTAATAGTTAATTTGTTTTTGTTTAAAGATACCTGGTTTGTTCTGTTTTATTCTGGGGGTGTTAATAAAGTGTTTAATTGGTTAATTTCCAGTAAGTGGGAAAACTTTAATAATATGCTCTGACCTGTGGAGTAATGGGACTGAATTGACAGTGCATTACTCCCACCTCGGGCGTAACATTGTAATGAAATAGATTATAGCTAGAGATGTAATCAGCAAAATGTGCTCAGAATGCACTGGACAGTGTGTTTGTTTTGCCAAAATGAAGTTACGCTCAAATTTTCACTCCTACTCATTGACATTACCCAGAATGTAGAAGAATCTGCCATGAATCAATACTATCAAGCTGCATAGTTGATCATAATGAAGACAGATTTAATACTCGAGGTTTTTCTTTTTAATTGGCTTCAATTGACTGTTTTGATCTGCCCTTGGTACAACAGACCTATGACCAGCAGTCAATTTAAGCCACATGTGTGTCCTGCTCTGCTGTAATTGACTGAATTTAGACTATTTAAATAGAATTTAAAGCAATGCAGTAACAGCAAGAGACAGAGCTGGGTTAGGCTTCGATGGACAGCTTGTGCCGGCAGTTCCAGTTGAGTAAGACTGAATTCATGTGACTTCTGGTGCCTGTGCACCTGGAAATCTAGGCACAAAGTGATGAACACTCCTGAATGGGCACAATCGGTGGAAATTCACCATTCCACCTTGGAGGCCTGCCTGGTTTTGCGGGCAGGGGTTGCTTTGGATTTAAAATTCCATTATCTTTAGTACTATTTCATTCGATTCTGCCCAGATTATGCTAATCTCTGGGTGAAATCATGCAGAAACTGTATATCATAATGTTATTTGCCAATTAAAGAAAAACTGTGGGCAACCATCCCCAGGTGGGAGAAGAAAGAAGAAGCAAATGACTTAGTCTCATTTGTTTCTTTAAGAGATAAGTGTTTTCTTGTGATTTCTTCCTGTTGGATAGATTGGTCTGTCAAGCATAATAAACATCACTATGAGGATCTTGTATCCTGCAATTACTCACCTGGTTCACCTGAAGTAATGGGTTTACAAAGCTTAAGTGATCCACATGTGGAAGTGGAACTCCATTGGCCAGTTTTGCTGGTAAAAGAAATGATAATTTTCGACATCATTCACAGAATTAAATGATTGTAGTTTCACACAAGTCCTTCTCACATTCCTTACACTCCTTCAACATCCCTATATTTGGGTATTAATTTATTGCGCAACAAGGGTAAAATATTTTTTTTTAAACTTGGGGAAAAAATAATATGGAACATTGGTTTAGCTCAGTTTGTAGCACTCAAGTTGGGAGGTTTTGGGTTTGGGTCTCAGTCTAGAAGCAGAGTACAGTGCAGTAGTAATGGAGAGCTAAAGCAGTTGTCTATTGATGAAACCAGTTCAGATGGATGTAAGAGATCCCATGGCACTATTTCAAGAAGAGCAGGCAGTTTGACTGGTGACCTTGTTAATACTTTTCCCTCAACGGTAACTGATCATTCATCCCAATTGTTAGGAAGACATTGCTGTGATCAAATTGCCTACTGCATTTACCGATATAACAATAGTGACTGGACTTCAAAAGTAATTCTTTGATTGTGAAGCACTTTGAGATGTCTTGAAGATGTGGCAAAGATGATAAACTAATGCTATTTCTTTCTGTAATTTATGTAACAACTGAGACCAATTTTAAACCAATCAGGAGACAGACGGGATCGGTTCAATGCAGGTTACCCCCACCCTGCCTGATTTTACTCAATGAAGTGTAATATTGGGAAAGGTATAAATTAAGTTACCAACATCTAAACCAGCAACACCTTTTTTTGCAAGATATAGTGTCAGAAACAGTCTCTGATATTAGCACTGTGCAAAGTGTATTCTTCTAGATTTCAGCCTGTGAGTTTTATGCTGTGGGGAAGTTGGATTCTAAGTGATGATGGTGCTTCATATTACTGTCCACTTTCATCTTTGATTTCTCTGCCATGGACTTACCATTGATTTTCGGTAATACCACTATCTTCATTACAATGTTCAATATCCCGTCTAAACCGTCTACCTGCAATAAGAACCAGAGCATGAGTTTTTTCATTATTAGAAAGGAAGTATTAACAGTTTTCTCTCCTTTTAAGTGCCCTTCTAGAATAGTGTGAAGTTCATGGTTGAGTACAGAAACACAGGCCAAATGTGTAGAGATCAGAGGACCAACATGGAGTTAGGTTGGGAGGTATAAGTCTTACAGAGTTGCCCATTTTACATGGCCTCAGCCAGGATAATATAAGCAACACACAAGTTTCAAAATAAAGACATTTTTAAAAGGCACTGAATATTTTAAACTAAAACATATGAACTTCTTCAACTAAAATAGCTACATGTATCTTTACATGAGTGGAGAGGAACTACTGATATGGCTCCCCATTCATGGAAACTGAATAAGTCAAATTCTGTTTTCATGAATGGTATCCCAGGATTTCTGTGGTTCAGTCTGTTGATAATTTAGGGCCACTGGTTTATCATGACTGAATAAATTAAATTCTGTTTACATGGAATCTTTACTGCTATTTTGTGTTTGAGGTCTGCAATTTTATCCATTTTTGCCTGAAAATACCATTAAATTTGCTACCACTGAAGGAGATAAAGTCTTTCCATAAATGGTCAAGAGCCTCTTAGACCGGAGGAAGGGTAAAGAGCACCTTTCCCATAAATAGTTGCTTGGTATGAAGATAGGGAGTGGTTGAGTACTTGCCACAAGAGCTTTGGTCACCAGTCCTTGATATTGAGCTGGGACCAGGTTGCCACAAGTCACGATGAATAGATTATGATCTACGAGGTGTGAAGCATTATTCTGAGCAGTTCATTTGAAAAACGATGAACACAACGCACCCCCCCCCCCACCCCCCCAAGCCCCGCTCTCATGCTCACACCTCTGTCCTGGGCTTGCTGCAGTGTTCCAGTGAACATCAATGCAAGCTCGAGGAACAGCATCTCATTTACCGATTAAGCACGTTACAGCCTGCCGGACTGAACATTGAGTTCAATAATTCCAGAGCATGATGGGGCCCCTTTTTTACTTAGTTAATTTTTTCTTTTTACTTTATTTTAGTTTGTTTCATCATTCATTTTTCTTACCATGTGCTTGCCTGTTTGAACTGTTTCGTTCATGTTTGTGGTTTGGGCCAGTGCTGTTCATTTTTCTGTCCATTAACACCCTCTCTGCACTAATGCTTTGTCTTTCAACACACCATTAATATACCATTTGCCTTTGCTCCATGACCTTCTGGTCAGTTATTCTCTGTGACCCTGTCCTATCAACACCTTTACTTTTGCTATCTCTTGCCCCTGCTTTATTAGCTTACCTATTACATTTCTAACCTTTGCCAGTTCTGATGAAAGGTCACTGGCCTGAAACATTATCCCTGCTTCTCTCTCCACAGATGCTACTAGACCTGCTGAGTAATTCCACCATTTCTTGTTTTTATTTCAGATTTCCAGCATCTGCAGTATTTTGCTTTTATTATATATTATATATTATAAATGACTAAAGCTGCTACATTGAGCAGTCAGTGGCAAGACTTGAGTTTTTAACCACAGCACCATCAAGCATTGGTCTCAGTGTGTTTCACAATAAACAAACAAAATTGTTCACCGTGGAAAAAGTTGTTCTTACCTTGAAAGGGCCAACATCAGAACGCCCAAGAGACAAGCGCAGACTATTCAAAAAAAATGTAAAAGAGCAGTATTCTACGTCAGAGGACATTGCCAATAATCATAGTTTATAATAATGATAGAACCCGAGCACACAGACTGTACATTTAAACCCCCTCAATAGATAATGTACCCTGCAGTGACGGTCTGTACCATAGCAACCAGGAAAATCTCAGGTTTAACCCCTGATCTGTGCTGAGCTAGTTAATAGTGAGCATTTGACAGGACTTGGTCTCTAAGAAAAATGAGGAAATTTCTGTCTATTTTGTACAGCTTTCAAAATAAAGAGAGTTAAAATGGAAGCTGCCTTTCCTGAGCAAAATTCAACATGGAGGACTGGAAACAAAGTCTTTGTTCAGAAACTAATTCAAGTTATTTTCGTGGTTGGAATAGTTTATTTGAAATATTAATGTATGCAAATTCACAGATAACAGGACAATCCTAAACTCTCTGAATGCAGAGCAATTCGAGGAATCCATTATAGGGACAAAACTTTGTCTTGGGGAAATATATGGAGGAAGTACATGCTTCAGTTCATCCACACTGCAGCCCACATCCTTGCTCACACATTGGCCGGGATTTTATGTTGGGCAGAGGACCCGCCGACAGCCTTAAAAGTCAGGCCAAGCCTGCCTCCGCCAGGCCTGGGAGCCATGCAGAGATTTTACGTGGCCCAGGCCCTTAATTGGCCTCGAGTGGGACTTCTGCCCCACTGAGGCAGGAAGTCCTGCCTCCAGGAGCTGCTGGCCAATCAGGGGACTGGCAGATCCTCAGTCCCAGCAGCGCCACCAGGAGCGGTGGCCACTGCTGGGCCAACACCCATCTCAGGACGATTGTTGACACTGACGCTGGAGGTAAGTGGTGTTTTGGTCTCGCCAGGGACAACTGGCCGATCCCTGGCAAGGCAGGTGGGGGGAATGTAGTGCAGTTGGGGTGACTTGTACTGTGGGGGGCCCTCCGTGGGGCACAGGATGCCCCATAGGGAGTGCCCCTTCCAGCCTGCCAGGAGGCCGCCAGGTTTTATACCCACGGCAGTGGGAGGAGGCCCTTAAGTGGCAGGTAATTGGCTACTTAAGGGCCTTAATTGGCCTGCGGCTGGTGGGCCATTTCTCGCCGTCGCGGTTGGTAAAATTGAAGCAAGGGGGGGGCAAGGCATCAGGAATGGCAACACCCCGCCTCACATTCAATTTTATCCCACTCCTGCCTCCAGCCCGCTCCTGCGGAGGGCGTAAAATTCCGGCCATTGTCTTGGACATTCATCACTCCAGTAGTACCCCATCCCCAAAGAATTGACTTCAGAAGTTCTTGTTTTCATCAAAGCTCTCCATGTCTTTTACCCCAGTCTACTTCAGTGATCTTCTCCAGGCTCAATCACACCTGCATACCCTTTACTTTTCAAACTCTAGTTTTCTTCATGCCACCCACGCCTTCTGTTTCACCATTTGCAGCTGCTTATTCAGCCACTCTAGTTCTGCCCTCTGGGTCTCCCTATCCAATTTCCTCTGCCTCACCAGCTCCAACCCTGCTTTCAAAATCCTCCTCAAAATCCTTCTTGCATCTATGCCTTTGGTTCCCAGCCTAACCTTCTCCATTTCTCACCTTTTCCCCTCCTTACTCAGTGTCCACTGGCTGTTTAGTCTTCTTAATCTAAAGCATTTTATGATATCTTTCTGACCACGAAAGGCACTATTGAAGTGTAAGTTGCTTTTTTGCATGTAATCATGTTTCTGGGTCAGTCTGTGTCTCTCTCAGTTCTTCAATCTTTTTCCATTTGACACTCCTGTGCAGTTTTTAGTTACAGCCCATTTCTTGTCCTTTAAGACTTTCTTTCTTTCTGTTTTGATTCTATAGTCTTTGCTACATTATGGTAACAATTAGCATTTTTTATTTCCTTCTGAATTCTTCCAGACTTAGAACCTCTTATCAGAGCTGTATTAGCAATATAAACTGGGAGCTGGTCTTTTGCATTTGATCTCTTCAAGTTTCTATATAAAAGTGGAATCCAGAAAACCTATAGAGACTAAAACTCCAGAACAGGCTGCATGGAAGTTACTCTGCACAAAAGGATGTCATGATAACATAGGTATAAAAATACCTTTAGTTTTAATACAGTATTTCTCTCCTGGGTACTACTTTGCTTTGGTTTCTTCTTTTTATTTGATGCGTTCTTCCCCCTTTGGCCCTGCTGTACAATAGATATTCACTTTGCCAGATCCTCAATAGTAAATGTATCAGTTCAATCTCTTCTTGGTTCCCTTCTGCTAGTTCTGCTTTTGGCAAATGTATGTTTGTTTATTTCTAATGCCGTTTGACTTTTTACTGCAGCTGCAACTCTATTTCTGATTGCATTCCTATACTCTTTACAATCTGTGTGATGGGTTTTGTAGCAGTGTACAGTCGGCTTTGTAACAATATATTGGGTTCAGTTTTCTTTTACTGACCCACATTCTGCTCTGTCTTCCTTACATCATCTGTTTCCGGTTAATACATTTTGGGGTATTAATCCTATATCTTTTTCACCACTGATCATTTGTTTAAGTGGACTTTGAGCTTAAAATAGGTTAAAAAGTGCACATTACATCGTGTATTTTGCAGCTACAACAAAGTTTTACCCTCTCCTTAAAATGTCAAAAACAATAAAGCTGCTCATGCTGTGCTGATCCTCAACATAAAACTGACCCTCGAAACACAGCTGCTTACTTCATACACAAAGCCTCTGATTAACCTTTCACAGTATTCCAACCAACTCCTGTCCTAATGTAGTTATGCCCAGAACAAAGTGGCAATAAAAAACCATGCAGGTGATACTGGCCTTTGCCAGTAATGACATGAGCTCATAGCAAATCAACTGCTATTTACACAGTGCCCTATTTTCTTAAAACAAGCTTCTGATTTGCTACCAGTTGATTTCTTGTTACTAACAAAGACCAATTTCACCCAATATATCTCAGAACTGCATGTCAAATAAGTATGTCCTCTAAACCAAGCTGCTTGTATTTAAATTGAATTGATTTGTTTGAAACACTTTTAATGACCTGTTCGGTGAGTTTTCATCTGAAGACCACGGCAGTTTCGCCTTGTATATCAAAAGACTTCTTGAGTATTTTATATTTCTATCTTATTCTCAGGTGTATATCAGTCAGTCTAAAATGTGTAGTGTTTGTAGCCTGCAGAAACAGCAAGCAACTTGAAGCCAGTGTGTGCTGTGATCAGCAAGAAAGAATCCAATAAATAAACCATGACAGTGCTTGAACTCAAGTTCTGAGTTTTGGAGCTTGTGGAAGGGCTGGAGTCACTGCAGTGCATCTGACAGTTTCCTCAAACGTATGTTCCAGGAGGTGGTCACCTCACTGCTGCAGAAGGTGAGGGAATGGGTGACCAACAGACAAGGTAAGAGGAAGGTACAGGTAGTGCTGGAATCCCCCAAGCTAGTGGCTCTCACTAACTGGTTTTCAGTTTTGAACACTGGGGCAGTGATGACTTCTTGAGGGAATGCAGTAAATTCAAACCCCTGGCACTGTGGACGATTTGACTGCACACAGGGGACAGAGAGAGTAGAAATGCAGTAGTCATACGGCATTCGATAGGGGCATAGACAGGTGTTTCTGTAACCACAAACATGATTTGTGAATGGTGCTCCCTGGTGTTAGAGTAAAGATATCGCTGAGTGGGTGCAGGACATTCTGTTAGGAGAAGGGAAACTGCAGGAAGTTGTGATCCATGTTGGAACCTATGACAGGTAGAAAAAATTGTTGAGCACCTTTAGGCAGAGTTTTAAGAGCTGGGAAAAAAGATTTTAAAAAGGACCAGATTGAGGAAAATAGCAAAAAATGACAAGAGATATTAAATTGTATGTAGGTCAATGTCTGTAATGTAAATAATAAGGTCGGTGAGGTGCAGGTACAAATTGCTAAATATAATTATGATGAGGTTGCATTAACAGAGTCATGACTCAAACAAAGACAGAAATTCTGAATATTCCTGGTTACTAAGTATTCAGGAATGATGGAGAAGGTAAGAGAGGAGGAGGGAATGGCTGTATTAATTATGGATGTTACAGTTCTAAAGAGAATGGATTTACTAGATAGCTCTGGGACTGAATCTATTAGGCTTCTGTTGAGAAACAGAGAGGAAACTGTTATATCCACTAGAAACCCACTGACTCCCACAACTACCATGACTACATTTCCTTCCACCTCGTTTCTTGATTTGCTAGTGTGCAATCAAATTCAGAAAAAGGGAGAATGTTCAAAGTAAACTATTTGCAAATGCAGTGAACTGCAATAAAAGGAACAGCCAAAACAAGTGTTTTGCCACTGGGTCCTCGACTGTGTCCATTCCATTTCCTGCATTTCTGCTCTCATCCCATCTCCTCTCTCCCCGAATAACTATAGGTTCCCCTTCTCCTCACCTTCCACCTGACCAGCCTCCATATTCACATTCCTCTGTCATTTCCGCCATTTCCAACATGACTCCACCACCAAACACATTCCCCTCAGCTCTCCTTTCAGCATTCTGAAGAGACCGTTCCCTCCTCAACACCCTGATCCATTTCTCAATCACCTCCAACAATCCCTCTTCTTCTGAAGGGTACTTTTCCATGTAAGTGTAGATGATGCAATATATGCCCTCAACATCCGAGGCCCCAAACACTCCTTTCAAGTGAAATAATGATTTACATGTACTTCTTTCAATTTAATATACTGTATTCGCTACTCATGGTGCAGAGTCCTGTGCACTGGGGAGACCAAACATAGATTGGGTGACTGCTTTGTGGAATGCCTCCATGCAGTCTGCATTTTAATTCTCCAACCCACTCGCACTCTGACCTTTCTCCTTGGCCTCCTATACTGTTCCAATGAAGCTCACCATATGCTTGAGCAACAGCACATCACCTTTTGATGGGGCACTTTACAGCCCTCAATACTGAGTTCAGCAATTTCAGATCATAACCTCTATTACCTTTTTGGATGACAACTGTGAGTGATAATTCTGCTTTTCCCATTTACATCTCCTTCAGCCACCATCCCACCCGATTATATGCTCTTCCTGCCTCCAAACCCGACATGGGGGAGAGCATAAAATTCCCCCAACGTTTCAGGTCGATGACCTTTCATCAGAACAGGGAAAAGATGGAAATCTAATAGGTTTTGAGCAAGTAAAAGCCCGTTCTTCATAACCCTTCAACCCATTTCTAATTAAAAATCTGTCTATCTCCTCCTTAAATTTACTCAATGTCCTGGCATCCACCGCACTCTGGGGTAGTGAATTCCACAGACTCACGACCCTTTGAGAGAAGTAATTTCTCCTCATCTCTGTTTTAAATCTGCTACCCCTTATCCTAAAACTATGACCTCTCATTCTAGATTGACCCACAAGAGAAAACATCCTCTCTATGTCTACTTTGTCAATCCCCTTATCTACCTCAATTAGATCTCCTCTCATTCTTCTAAACTCCAGACAGTAAAGGCCTAAACTGCTCAATCTCTCTTCATTAGACAGGCCTCCCATCTCTGGAATCAATCCAGTGAACTTCCTCTGAACTGTCTCCAACGCAACTACATCCTTTCTCAAGTAAGGGGACCAAAACTGTACACAATATTCCAGGTGCAGTCTCACTAATGCCTTGTATAGTTGCAGCAATACGTCCCTACTTTTATACTCTATTCCTTTAGCAATAAATGGCAAAATTTCATTTGCCTTCCTTAACACCTGCTGTACCTGAAAACTAGCTTTCTGCGATTCATGCATGAGGACACCCAGATCCCTCTGCACAGAAGCACTACTGGAGGGCAGGAAAGTTTAAATAACAAAAACTTTCATGGTGCATAGGGAGCAGTAATTGGACAAGAAGGGGATGGGAGGCGGCAAAAGGGCAGGTGTTGCATTTCCTGCGCTTGCATAGAAAGGTGCCGTCGAAAAGAGAGCGGGTATTCAGACTGACTGAGGAGTGGACCAGGGTGTCGCAGAGGGGACGGTCCCTTCAGTGTGCTGAAAGGGGAGGGGAAAAATGTGTTTGGAGGTGGCATTACAGTGGAGTGGTGGGAATGGCAGAGGATGACATGCTGGTGGGGTGGAAGGTGAGGATAAGAGGAATCCTATCATGGTTCTGGGAGGCAGGAGAAGAATGAGAACAAGTGGCTGAGGGCTCTTAAAATACAGCTCAGCTATGAGCCTCTCAGAGAAGTAATCTTGTTAGAGAAATTTATAAGCTCTCACCCACTCTCAATAAAAACCCATGAGCCCAGCAAGTGGGCGTTCTAACTGATGAGTTTGCTTTAATTCATAAGGCGGTTTTCCAGGGGGAAACCTTTTCAAAACACCCCCACAAATCCGAAAAAGACAAAGGGTGGGAAGGTGACAGGAGCTTAGGCAGTCCTGGGAGAGAAAGGAAAGCAGGAGACTGTACACTGGGTGCACCTGGAGTGTGACCTATTTTCGGGACCGGTGACCGTAGGGATCGTCCCTAGTTTGCCTGTGGATGCTTCTAGGTAATAATCCGGTGGGGGTGAAGGTGGTAGCCCCCCCCAGTAGTGAAAGAAAGATCGCAGGAGGTCAGAGAGACAGGGCAGTGGCAGGAGATGGTCCCCTGCAGTATCCCTGAATGTGTAGTGGATCAACCCAGCTTCCCCAGAGGAGACTGCATTGACACTGCAGGCAGATGACCATGAGGTCTGCCTGTCCGAGACTTTCTCTGGAAAGTTAGGAGACCCAGGGAATGAATTAAATGGATTTTCCCTAGCTGAGGCTCAGCGAACTGACCCAGTATTGCGAGAGTTGCACAGGCTGCCCAGTCTGAAAGTGAAGCAGAGGGAGTCCCTGATTGCTACTATTTAAAGAATGAGGTACTGATGAGGAAATGGAGTTCTCCTCACAGACCTGAGGGCAAAGAGTGGACAGTAGATCACCAGTTACTGGTGCTACAGAGGTACCGGGGAGAAATATTAAGAAGGGCCCACAAGACTACAGTGGCTGTACATGCCGGTATATGAAAGACCAAAGCCCACATAAGACAGCAGTTTGACAGGCCAAAACTCCACAAAGATGTGGTGGAATACTGCAGGAGTTTCCACATGTGCCAGGTTGAGGGGAAACCCTAACCTACAGTGAATCCTGCACCCCTAAGTCCTGTATCAGTGCTAGGAGGACCCTTCGGCCAAGGGCTGGTGAACTGTAAGGGACCCCTGCCGAGAACGAAAGGGGACAGGCAGGCACATGGCTGGCAAAAGTTTAGAAAGAGAAGGGGAAAAAGTGACCATGAGGACAGGTTAAGGGAAGTCCGGGAGGAATCACGGATGAAAACCCCTACTTCTGGTCAGCCAAGCCTGTAAAATGTGAAACTTTAGACCCCACATCCTCCTATGTAAATACAGACTCTAGAAGCACCCCACCTTGCTAATACTATTTTACAGGAACCTGCAGAGACAAAGAGAGATCTCCAGGGGGCACAGAAACCACGAGGGTGAGGCCTCACCTAATCCAAATGTCACAGGAGAGTGCAGTCAAGTCTGCATACATACCTGCAGGTAGAAGTGTCCCAGAGAACAAAGGGGAAATTAACAAAGAATCATCCCCCACAGTCAGAGAAAAAGAGAACCACCCATCCCTTGAAGTCAAAAGTCTTTGCATGACTCAGCAAAGCGCTGAAAGAGAGTTCAGGATAGACCTGTCCACTCCTAACTCTCCTGAAAAAAATTACATCAACAGGAACAAAACCCTAGGCAGTCATCGCAATGGGAAAACTGAAGAAAAGCTTCCCCAAAGAACCACATGGCTCCTGGGATACCAAAAAAGGGCAAATTAAAGCAGCATTGGCACCCAGGACAAACAATTTTAATAGGCTTTAAGATTGCTGAATGAATGGAAACGAATGAGAGAAATGCATGATTTTTCTTTCTGTATCTTATATTTCTCTCAAACCTTTTAATGAAATGCACCATTTTGTTTCAAATTGCATTTCATTCCCCTGGGTGTGGAGGTGCCATGCAGGCCCCCACCTGCCAAGAAAGAGGCACATTAATTTTGCTACATGAACATTGATTTTTAAACTGTTCTTGGAGTAAAAACAGACTCTCAACTGGAAAGACATTTGCATAGTCACTCCCTGCTCCAATTTAATCCACAATGGACTTTTGATTACCAGATGTTGAGGGTGGAGGAGCTTACATTCCAGGTTGACTGCTAAGATGGCCGAATGTACAAACGGACGTGGCCACACACCCCTAGTCACATGACTAACCTGCTGGGCAACCTGAGCTTTTGAATTTGAACTTGCCACAGAGAATTTGAAATCAGAAAGCTGTTTGCTGCTAGACTGAAAAGACCTCTCGTGGCTGGCTTGCTGCCACCTCTCCTGTCTGCTTTCACCAGCTTCAGAATCCATTGAAGACATATGAACCCCAAGAGAGAAAAGTCTCCAACAGTGAACAAGGTTTAAGAAGAATACTGGGCCCCAATGAAAAGCAAGATCTACCTACAAACAAGATTACATCAAGCTCGAAGCACAGTAACAAATATCCATCTTCAGAGATTGCCTCAAACCTCTCTACTTTATTTTTTCTTCTTTTTTCTGTCTCTATTTGCATGTGCCTATTGCGTATGCATGCTAGCATGGGGCGTGGCATGTATCTGTAGGCGTTAACCGAATTAGAGTTTAAGTTTAATAAATTTCACTTTTCTTCTTTAAACCTAAGAAAGTCTGTTTGTGCTCATTTCTTTGCCTTATAATTTTGAAACGGTGAACAAGGATTCACCAAGGGGGAGCTCAAAACAAAATCCTGCTATAATAGGACCAGGTGAAGGCTGAGAAAGACCCCGAGACACCTTCCTCACCTGGTTGTAACAAGAGGGAAAGATATACTTGACCTCGTCATCACCAATCTGCCTGCCGCAGTTGCATCTGCCCATGACAGTATTGGTAGGAGTGACTACCACACAGTCCTTGTGGAGACAAAGTCACAGCTTCACATTGAGGATACCCTCCATCGTGTTGTGTGGCACTACCACTGTACTAAATGGGATAGATTCCGAACACATTTAGCAATGCAAAACTGGGCGTCCAGGAGGCTCTGTGGGCCATCAGCAGCAGCAGAATTGTACTCCACCACAATCTGTAACCTCATGGTCCGGCATATCCCACACTCGACCATTACCATCAAGCCGGGAGACCAACCTTGGTTCAATGAAGAGTGCAGCAGGGCATCGCCAAGAGCAGCACCAGGCATACTTCAAAATGAGATGTCAACCTGGTGAAGCTACAAGCCGGGACTACTTGCATGCCAAACAGCATAAGCAGCATGCAATAGAGCTAAGCAATCCAATAATGGACGGATCAGATCTAAGCTCTGCAGTCCTGCCATATCCAGTTGTGAATGGTGGTGGATAATTAAACAACTAACTTTAGGGCGGCACAGCACCGCAGCCTCACAGCTCCAGGGACCCGGGTTCGATTCCAGGTACTGCCTGTGTGGAGTTTGCAAGTTCTCCCTGTGTCTGCGTGGGTTTTCTCCGGGTGCTCCGGTTTCCTCCCACAAGCCAAAAGACTTGCAGGTTGATAGGTAAATTGTCACTAGTGTAGGTAGGTGGTAGGGAAATATAGGGACAGGTGGGGATGTTTGGTAGGAATATGGGATTCGTGTAGGATTAGTATAAATGGGTGGTTGATGTTCGGCACAGACTCGGTGGACCGAAGGGCCTGTTTCAGTGCTGTATCTCGAATCGAATCTAACTGGAGGAGGTGACTCCACAAATATCCCCATCCTCAATGATGGTGGAGGCTACAACATAAGTGCAAAAAACAAGGCTGAAGCATTTGCAACAATCTTCAGCCAGAAGTGCCAACCTGATAATCCATCTCAGCTTCCTCCTGAAGGCCCCAGCATCACAGATGCCAGTCTTCAGCCAATTTGATTCACTCCGCGTGATATCAAGAATGATTGAAGGCACTGGATACTGCAAAGGTTTTGGGGCCTGACAACATTCCATCAATAGTACTGAAGACCTGTGCTGCAGAACTTGCCGCACCCCTAGCCAAGCTGTGCCAGTACAGCTGCAACACTGGCATAGAGTTATAGAGTTATACAGCACAGAAACAGGCCCCTCGGCCCATCGTGTCCATGCCGGCCATCAAGCTTCTATGTATTCTCATCCCATTTTCCAGCACTTGGCGCGTAGCCTTGAAGGCTATGGCATTTCAAGTGCTCATCTAAATACTTCTTAAATGCTGTGGGGGTTCCTGCCTCTACCATCCCTTCAGGCAGTGTGTTCCCAATTCCAACCACCCTCTCAGTGAAAACAATTTCTTCAAAACCCCTCTAAACCTCCTGCCCCTTCCCATAAATCTATGCGAGCTGGTTATTGACACCTCCACTTAGGGAAAAAGTTTTTTCCTATCTACTCTATCTATGCCTCTTATAATTTTGTGTGCCTCTATCAGGTCTCCCCTCAGCCGTCTCTGCACAAAGGAAAACAACCCCAGCCTATCCAGTTTTTCTTCATAGCTGAAATGCTCCAGCCCAGGCAACATCCTGGTGAATCTCCTCTGCACCCTCTCCAGTGCAATCACATCCTTCCTATAGTGTGGCGACCAGAACTGTACACAGTACTCCAGCTGTGGCCTAACTAGTGTTTTATACAGCTCCATCATAACCTCCCTGCTGTTATATTCCATGCCTCGGCTAATAAAGGCAAGTATCCCATATGCCTTCCTAACGACCTTATCTAACTGTGCTGCTGCCTTCAGTGATCTATGGACAAGTACACCAAGGTCCTTCTGACCCTCTGTACTTCCTGGGGTCCTACCATCCATTGTATATTCCCTTGCCTTGTTAGTCCTCCTAAAATGCATCATCACACACTTCTCAGGATTAAATTCCATTTGCCACTGCTCCGCCCATCTTATCAGCCCATCTACATCGTCCTGTAATCTAAGGCTTTCCTCCTCACTATTTACGACACCACCAATTTTTGTGTCATCGGCGAAATTACTGATCATACCTCCAATATTCACGTCTAAATCATTAATGCACACTACAAACAGTAAGACTCCCAGCACCAATCCCTGCGGTACACCATTGGTTACAGGCCCCCACTCGCAAAAACAACCCTCGACCATCAACCTCTGCCTCCTGCCACTAAGCCAATTTTGGATACAATTTTCCAAATTGCCCAGTATCCCATGGGCTCTTACCTTCTTAAGCAGGACTTATCAAAAGCGGCAACTACCCGGCAATATGGAAAATTGACCAGGTATGTCCTGTGCACAAAAGGCAGGACCAGTCCAACCCGGCCAATTACCATCCCATCACTCTACTTTCAATCATCAGCAAAGTGATGGAAGGTGTCATCAACAGTGCTATCAAGTGGCACTTGCTTAGCAATAACCTGCTCACTGATGCTCAGTTTGGGTTCTGCCAGGGCCACTCAGCTCAAGACCTCATTACAGCCTTGGTTCAAACACGGACAAAAGACCTGAGCTAAGAGGGGAGGTGAGAGTGACTGCCCTTGACATCAAGGCAGCATTTGACCGAGTACGGCATCAATGAGCCCCAGCAAATCTGGAGTCAATGGGAATCAGGTGGAAAACTCTACGCTGGTTGGAGTCGTATCCAGTGCAAAGGAAGATGGTTGTGGTTGTTGGAGGTCAATTGTCTCAGCTCCAGGACATCACTGCAGGAGTTCCTCAGGGTTGTGTCCTAGGCCCAACCATCTTCAGCTGCTTCATCAATGACCTTCCTTCAATCAAAAGGTCAGAAATTGGGATGTTTGCTGATGATTGCACAATGTTCAGCACCATTCACGACTCCTCAGATACTGAAGCAGTCCGTGCACAAATGCAGCAAGACCTGGACAATATCCAGGCTTGGGCTGATAAGTGGCAAATAACATTTATGCCACACAAGTGCCAGGCAATCACCATCTCCAACAAGAGAGAATCTAGCCATCTACCCTTGACATTCAATGGCATTACGATCACTGAATCCCCCACTATCAACATCCTGGGGGTTACCATTGAACTGGATTAGCCGTATAAATACCGTGGCTACAAAAGCAGGTCAGAGGCTAGGAATCCTGCGACGAGTAACTCATCTCCTGACTCCCCAAAGCCTGTCCACCATCAAGTCAGGAGTGTGATGGAATACTCTCCAGCTCCAACAACACTCAAGAAGCTTGACACCATCCAGGACAAAGCAAATATTCACTCCCTCCACTGCCTCCGCACAGTGACAGTAATGTGTACCATCTACAAGATGCACTGCAGCAATGCACCAAGACTCCTTAGACAGCACCTTCCAAACCCACAACCTCTACCATCGAGAAGGACAAGGGCAGCACATGCATGGGAACACCACCACCTGCAAGTTCCCCTCCAAGCCACACACCATTCTTACTTGGAATTATATCGCCGTTCCTTCACTGTCGATGGGTCAAAATCCTGGAACTCCCTTCCTAACAGCACTGTGGGTATGCCTATCCCACATGGACTGCAGCGGTTCAAGATGGCAGTTCGCCACCACCTTCTCAAGCGCAATTAGGGATAGGCAATAAATGTTGGCATAGCCAGGGACGCCCACATCCCATGAATGAATTAAAAAAAAGTCTAAGTCATTAATATACAGCAAGAAAAGCAATGGTCCTGGAACTAACCCTGAGGAATCCCACTATATATATATATTTATATATATATTCAAGTCCTTCACTGCAGCGATTATTGCTATGTAAGTATATGAAGCAGGCACTAGCACAGACTCCAAAGAAACAATAGTTTAAACTATGAAGATGCCTGGCCAGTGACGCCCACATCCCAGGAATGAATAAAAATAAATTTGCATTGTTCGAACAGATGTAATGAAGATGGAAAAACTGGGAGAATGGAATAGAATCCTTACAGAAAGTGGGGTGTGAGGAAGCATAATCAAGGTAGCTGTGGGAGTCGGTGGGCTTACAAGGGAGGAAGCAGTGTTGGATCTGGTTCTGGGAAATGATGTAGGGCAAGTGGAGTATGGTACAGTAGGAAATCATCTGGCTAACAGCGACCACAACATAATTTGGTTCAGAACAATTATGGAAACAGATCAGAAACTATCAAAGGTAAAAATGCTGAACTGGGAAAAAGCTAATTTCAATGATTTCGGAAGGAACCAACAGAGGTCGATTGGAAAAGGTGATTGCAGGATAAAGCAGTAACAGAGCAGTGGAGTGAAGGGATAGTTCTGATACACACTAAACATATCCCTTTGATGGTAAACGTACAGCATCCAAAGCTAATGCACTCTGCCTAACAAAGGAAATAAAAGTTCAAATAAAACAGAAAAAGGAGGCTTCTGACAAATGTCAAGAGCACGATTCAGATAATAACCTGGAAAATTATGGAAAGTACAGGAGGGAACTGAAAAAAATAATACAGGAGGCAAAGAGAAGTCATGAGAAAAGACTAGCACACATTAAATTGAACTTATAAAATGTAAGTGATTAGCTAGGGAAAGTTGGGCCTGTTAAGGACCCAAAGGGAAATCTTCATGTAAAGGCAGAGGACATGGCTAAAGTATTAAAGAAGTACTTTGCATCTGTGTTCACAAAGGAAGCAGATGATGTTAAGGTTACAATAAAAGAGGAGAGAAAAGTTATCGCCAGGAAAGTAATAGAGAAGATGTACTAAAAAGATCAACATTACTGAAAGTTGGTAAGTCATGTGGTCCAGCATCCTAGATTGCTGATAGAAGCAAAGGTAGAAATAGCAAAGGCATTGATCACAATCTTTTAATCCTCACTGAATATGGGAGAAGTGCTAGAGAACTGGAGAGTTGGTAATGTTATACCACTATTTAAGAAAGGGGAGTGGGATAAAGAAGGAAATTACAGAGCAGTCAGTTTCACATTGGTGGAGGGGAACGTATTGGAAACCATTATCAGGGACAAAATAAACTTTCATTTGGAAAGGCATGGGTTAATCAAAGAGTGCCAGCATGGATTTATTAAAGGCAAATTGTGATAACAGAGAATGTTGATCAAGGTTGTGCAGTAGATGTATATATTGATTTTTGGAAACCTTTTGACAAAGTGTCAAACAGGAGGCTTATTAAAAAGATGAAAGCCCACGGAATAAAGGTGAAATTAGTCGTATAGATACAAAATTGGTTCAGTGACAGAAGGCAAAAGATAGTGGATCGATGAATGTTTCTCAGACAAGTGGACTGGTGATGCATCAGGTCTTTTTTGGGTCCATTACTCTTTGCAGTTTATATAAATGTCTCGGGTGTAGGGAGCAGCATTATAAAGGTTGTAGATATTGCAAAACCTGGCAAAATAGTAGACTGTGATGAGGGATAGTTATAGGCTTCAGGATAACATAGAAAGAATGGTGAAATGGGCAGAAGCATGGCAGATGGAGTTCAATGTGAAGAAATATGAAGTCATGCATTTCGAGAGGTCGAATATGGAAAGATGGTATACTATAAATAGCATGATTTTAAAAGCATAGATGAGCAGAGAACTTGGTGTCCATATACACAAATCCTTAAAAGGTGGCAGGGTAAGCTGCTAAGGTGGTTAAAAAAGCAAATGAATTACTTGGTTAACAGTGTCTGATTTTGAGTTCTTGGCTCTCAAATCTCCTTCCCTCTCTTATCCTGTCTTTCTGTCCACACTCACACTGCTTTGGGGTAAGTTTCACAAAATGCTACCAATATTTGAGTTTCCATTTTAAGAAGATAAGGAAAGTTAAGGACAAACAAAGGCCATTCAAAATCATTGAACTTGCCCCTCTAGCATTTTCATCCACCCAGCCCAATATCCAAACACTTCTTGAACTGCCCTTTGCTTCCACTACTTTCCAAATCTTCTGAGTAAAAGTATTTGTTTCCAAGATCTGTTAAGAATTTTCATTAAGTTTATGAAACTTTGTTCGACTGACTGACAAAATGATTTTCAGAATTCACCTCATCTCTGCCATTTAATACTTTATATACTGCAGTGGGGTCACTCCTTAATCACCTTCTCACTATACCACAGCACTTGAGCTTCTCTAATCTTTTTTGCTTTTTTCATTTGGGATCAGTTTTATTGCTCTTCCATCCAATCTCTAATACCTGTATCTCCATTTTGAACTGTGAACACAACATTCTAAGTGTTGATTGTCTGGGCCATTATTAACATCTCTGTAGACTGATAGTCCGTTGCTTTGGTTATGTATCCAGTTATTCTGTTTGGTTTTTTAACTGTTTCTCTGCATTGCCTTGATAAGCAAATTCGATGGCCTGCACAGCGGCTTCTCTTGCTCCATCTCGTTCTGTCTCTCTCCCAGAACTGGAGTTTCCAGGTTAACAACTTTTATAGGCCACCTACACATCCTCCTTTCCACGGCCAAGATCCAGGGCCTACCAAACTAGAAATATTTCTCAGCATGTCCAAATAACAGCACTCTCCAGGTAAGGTTGCCAACTCTGGTTGGATGTACACCTGGAGGTTATATCACATGACCTACCTCCTGCAAGTCAAAGAGACATATTTTCTCAATCTCTGTTATTTTTATAGTTAATAAAGGAAAGTGATCAAAGAAAATTAAACACTGGAGGGTTGGTAACCTACCTCAAGGACTTGGTGCTGGATACTTTCACAAAAGAAATTTTACCTGTTTTTCCTTGTATTAGTGGGATCTGAGAGCTGACCTGTTTTACATCATTACCTCGTTTCATAGATTCACAGTTGGAAATGCACAAGGCTGTGTGTACTATCGACATGATGCACTGCAGCAACTCTCCAAGGCTCCTTCGACAGCACCTTCCAAACCCCCAATCTCTCCCACTTAGAAGGACGAGGGCAGCAGATGCATGGGAACACCACCACCCACAAGTTCTCCTCCATGCCACACACCATCCCGACTAGGAATTATATCAGGATTGGCAGCTAAATGTTCTGGGATTTAGAAGCTTCAGGCGGGATAGAGGGGGATGTAAAAGGGGTGGGGGAGTTGCATTACTGGTTAAGGAGAATATCACAGCTTTACTGAGGGAGGACACCTCGGAGGGGTCATGCAGCGAGGCAATATGGGTGGAGCTCAGGAATAGGAAGGGTGCAGTCATGATGTTGGGGGCTTACTACAGGCCTCCCAACAGCCAGCGGGAGGTAGAGGAGCAGATATGTAGACAGATTTTGGAAAGATGTAAAGGTAACAGGGTTGTAGTGGTGGGTGATTTTAAATTCCCCTATATTGACTGGGACTCACTTAGTGCTAGGGGCTTGGATGGGGCAGAATTTGTAAGGAGCATCCAGGAGGGCTTCTTCAAACAATATGTAGATAGTCCAACTGGGGATGGGGCCGTACTGGACCTGGTATTGGGGAATGAGCCGGCCAGGTGGTCGAAGTTTCAGTAGGGGAGCATTTCGGGAACAGTGACCATAATTCCATAAGTTTTAAGGTACTTGTGGATAAGGATAAGAGTAGTCCTCGGGTGAAGGTGCTAAATTGGGGGAAGGCTAATTATAACAATATTAGGCAGGAACTGAAGAATTTAGATTGGGGGCGGCTGTTTGAGGGTAAATCAACATCTGACATGTGGGAGTCCTTCAAACGTCAGTTGATTAGCATCCAGGACCAGCATGTTCCTGTGAGGAAGAAGGATAAGTTTGGCAAGTTTTGGGAACCTTGGATAACGCGGGATATTGTGAGCCTAGTCAAAAAGAAAGAGGAAGCATTCGTAAGGGCTGGAAGGCTGAGAACAGACGAAGCCCTTGAGGTATATAAAGACAGTAGGAAGGAACTTAAGCAAAGAGTCAGGAGGGCTAAAAGGGGTCAGGAAAAGTCATTGGCAAACAGGATTAAGGAAAATCCCAAGGCTTTTTATACATATATAAAGAGCAAGAGGGTAACCAGGGAAAGGGTTGGCCCACTCAGGGACAGAGATGGGAATCTATGTGTGGAGCCAGAGGAAATGGGCGAGGTACTAAATGAATACTTTGCATCAGTATTCACCAAAGAGAAGGACTTGGTGGATGATGAGTCCAGAGAAGGGAGTGTAGACAGTCTCGGTCATGTCGTTATCAAACAGGAGGAGGTGTTGGGTGTCTTGCAAAGCATTAAGGTAGGTAAGTCCCCAGGGCCTGATGGGATCTACCCCAGAATACTGAGGGAGGCAAGGGAAGAAATTGCTGGGGCCATGACAGAAATCTTTGTATCCTCATTGAGGTATCCTACAGGTGAGGTCCCAGAGGACTGGAGAATAGCCAATGTTGTTCCTTTGTTTAAGAAGGGTAGCAAGGATAATCCAGGAAATTATAGGCTGGTGAGCCTTACGTCAGTGGTAGGGAAATTATTAGAGAGGATTCTTCGGGACAGGATTTACTCCCATTTGGAAACAAACAAACTTATTAGTGAGAGGCAGCATGGTTTTGTGAAGGGGAGGTCGTGTCTCACTAACTTGATTGAGGTTTTTGAGGAAGTGACGAAGACGATTGATGAAGGAAGGGCAGGGGAAGTTGTCTATATGGACTTCAGTAAAACCTTTGACAAGGTCCCGCATGGTAGACTGGAACAAAAGGTAAAGTCACACGGGATCAGAGGTGAGCTGGCAAGATGGATACAGAACTGGCTCGGTCATAGAAGACAAAGGGTAGCAGTGGAAGGGTGCTTTTCTGAATGGAGGGCTGTGACTAGTGGTGTTCCGCAGGGATCAGTGCTGGGACCTTTGCTGTTTGTAGTATATATAAATGATTTGGAGGAAAATGTAGCTGGTCTGATTAGTAAGTTTGTGGACGACACAAAGGTTGGTGGAGTTGGGGATAGTGATGAGGATTGTCAGAGGATACAGCAGGATATAGATCGGTTGGAGACTTGGGCGAAGAAATGGCAGATGGAGTTTAATCTGGACAAATGTGAGGTAATGCATTTTGGAAGGTCTAATGCAGGTGGGAAGTATACAGTAAATGGCAGAACCCTTAGGAATATTGACAGGCAGAGAGATCTGGGCGTACAGATCCACAGGTCACTGAAAGTGGCAACGCAGGTGGATGAGGTAGTCAAGAAGGCATACAGCATGCTTGCCTTCATCGGTCAGGGCATAGAGTATAAAAATTGGCAAGTCATGCTGCAGCTGTACAGGACTTTAGTTAGGCCACGCTTAGAATATTGCATGCAATTCTGGTCGCCACACTACCAGAAGGACATGGAGGCTTTGGAGAGGGTGCAGAAGAGGTTTACCAAGATGTTGCCTGCTCTGGAGGGCATTAGCTATGAGGAGAGGTTGGATAAACTCGGATTGCTTTCACTGGAATGACGGAGATGGAGGGGTGACATGATAAAGGTTTACAAAGTTATGAGCGGCATGGACAGAGTGGATAGTCAGAAGCTTTTTCCCAGGGTGGAAGAGTCAGTTACTAGGGGACATAGGTTTAAGGTGCGAGGGGCAAAGTTTAGAGGAGATGTGCGAGGCAAGTTCTTTACACAGAGGGTGGTGAGTGCCTGGAACTTGCTGCCAGGGGAGGTGGTGGAAGCAGGTACGTTAGCGACGTTTAAGAGGCATCTTGACAAATACATGAATAGGATGGAAATAGAGGGATATGGGCCCCGGAAGTGCCAAAGGTTTTAGTTTAGGCAAGCATCAAGATTAGCGCAGGCTTGGCGGGCTGAGTGGCCTGTTCCTGTGCTGTACTGTTCTTTGTTCCTTCACTGTCTCTGGATCAAAATCCTGGAACTCCCTTCCTAACAGCGCTGTTGGTGTACCTACACCCCAAGGACTGCAGACGTTCAAGAAGGCAGTTCACCACCACCTGCTCAAGGGCAATTAGTGATGGACAGTAAATGCTGGCCTAGCCAGCAACGCCCACATCCCATGAACAAATTAAAAATAAGGCTATGAATCAAAACAGGCTGGTTCCTGTCGTCATTTTCACAGAAGCTCACTCCCACAGTTAATTCAAATCATCAAGTAAAGATAGTTGACGGCTGTGGTAAAAATAGCAGCTTCTGATTCGTCGGTAATAAGGTCATAAATGCAACAGGCACACAACTGTCGCTGTGAGGGGAATGTTAGGAATGACATTTACGATCCTTAACACTAACTGCCTGCACTGCAATGTAAACAATATTGAAGGGTCACTGACCCGAAACGTTAACTCTGCTTCTCTTTCCACAGATGTTGCCAGACCTGCTGAGTGATTCCAGCATTTCTTGTTTTTATTTCAGATTTCCAGCATCCACAGTATTTTGCTTTTATTAAACAATATTATTGTTGCTTTTCATTTTTTTCAGCGTCGGGTAAGAGTTTTTACATAAACACTTTCTCCCCTCATGAAGGAGTCACCTTCTGTAGGGATACAACAGCCCTCCAATTCCTCACCTACTTGGGAATTCTTCATGTTTGAGCTAGATAGTGAAAGTTACACACCTGATGCATTCCTTGCCCAATGCCCACACTTGCACATATTTCCATAGGAGTCACTGAGTAAGAATCATGAGAGAGAATTCTGACTGAATATTCCTGGTGCGGCAACACTGAGTTCAACTACTGGTGGCCTTTCTGAGTTCAGCATAGGCTGATATTTGGACCTAAGTCCTTCCTGGTCTGTTCATGTAAATTGACTATGGGCAGCTGGCAATGAGTGGAAATTGGTAGGTCGATGCATTTGGGCACTCAATATTGAAATGAAGCATCTACCTGTTGTTATCTGTGGGTAGTGCTCTTGTCTTTGGGTCAGAAGATTGTTGGTTCAAGTCCCACTCGAGACTTGAGTATGTATTCTAAGCTGACACTTCAGTGTTTAGTACTGAAGGAGTGCTGCAACTTCTTTTGGATAAAACATTAAACTGAGACCCCGTTTGCCCTCTAAGGTGGACATAAAGGATCCAATGGCACCATTCAAACAAGAGCAGGGTGTTCTCCCCGTGTCCTGGTCAATATTTATCCCTCAACCAACATCACTAAAAGAGATTTTCTAGTAATGATCTCATTGCTGTTTGTTAAACCTTGCTGTGTGCAAATTGGTTGCCAAATTTCCCTATATTA